>NW_027546491.1:0-592 GCF_008692635.1 Crocuta crocuta
CAGACAGCGATGCAATTGCAAAGGGAATTTCCTTAAGCATGTATTTGTTTTCAAATGTTCATTTATTTTTGAAAGAGAGAGCACAAGCGGGGAAGGAGCAGAGAGGGAGGGGACAGAGAATCCCAAGCAGACCCCACACTGACAGCAGAGAGGCCCATGCGGGGCTGGAGCCCACGAACCACGAGATCATGACCTGAGCCAAAAGTTAGAGCTGGATGCTTAACTGACTGAGCCACCCAGGTGCCCCTCATTCACAAATATTTTAAAGCTGTGATTTCAGCTGGCATAACATTTGGGAAGAAATTACTACATAAAATGACTACTTATAAGTTTGGCCATTAATATTATCTCCTTGGACATTAAAGAATATTTTCTAATCCTAATATTTCTTTTTGTGGTTTGTTTAACTCTAATACATATATATGTGTATATATGTGCAGGAGCATACTATTCAAATTTGTACTTTATTATCATCTCTAAGTATCTCCTTGATGCTGACCATAACTTTCTTCTTTCCATAATTACGAATAATTCTTATAAAGATTGTCTGTATGCCCTAACCTCTTATTCATTTTGTTCTAAAAAAAAAAAA
>NW_027546492.1:0-596 GCF_008692635.1 Crocuta crocuta
CACAGTGTCAGTGGCTGAGAGTTTATGGTAAATCACAACACAGAGTTTGTACCAAGATATGCTACCTTCTACCAGCGTTTTTGTTCCTATACTGGTGAATGTGGCAGCTTGATGGCACCTGCCAGATCTTTTGTGTGCAGAGAGGCCATATCACCTCTACCAAATGTACTGTAAGTAGGAGAATTACTTCTCTCCATGCAACTCAGTGGATCCTCAGACCACACTGCCCACTCCTGGGGCTTCCCCACTGAGTACCAACAGGGGCTGACATCTGAAACTTCAGATTCTATGCTCTGCTGTTTATTAAAACAAAAAACAAAAGGCAAACAACAACAACAACAAAAATCCCTGACAATACTGAAACCTTTTCCATTTCCTCCTGTCAATGGTTTTGGGGAATAGTCTTCTTTTGCAGTCCTTTATGCATGTTTTCACTCTTTCTCTTAAGCTGCTTTCAGGGTGTGTGTTTCTTGTGCAAACCCAATGCACAGCTCTCTCTCTCTCCCTCTGTCTTTCTTCTCTCTGTGAAAATGGCTCCCTCCCCTCTGGGGCACCATGGGTCTTCCTCCACAGTTCATCTCTATGTACCATGTACT
>NW_027546493.1:0-596 GCF_008692635.1 Crocuta crocuta
AAAAAAAAAAAAAACCCACAGCAAGTCTGGGAGTGGTAAGTTCTGAAGCCTTCAGGAAATGATGAATAAAGTAGGTCTGGGGTACATTAGGGAGTGGTGGGGACTGTAGCAAACCGAGAGCACAGCCCCCACCCAGCACTAGCCCTTTATTGCACATGCCTTTGGGATGACCAAACATTCCAGGTTTTCTAGAGAAGTCTAAATCCAAAACCTAAAGGCGGTGAGTAACTCAAAAATGTTTAACACATCTCTCTACAAACAAAACAGGCTAAATTAAGCTCTGTGTGTATCCTGTTCAAGCCTCTCTCTGTCCAGGTTGGGAAAGGGGCCCCGAGACAGGGGAGAGACGTGTGTCCAATCGCTCAACAAGCGAGGCGAGCACAGAGTTCTGTGTTCCATCCTTTGGAGTCCCCTCAGGTGACAGATGTCTGGGTGCCTGGCCTCAAGCCGTCCTGTCCAAAAACTGAAGTGCAAGACACAGAGGTGAGCCATACGTATAATTTCAGATTTTCCTGTGGCCACAGTTTTAAGAAGTGGTTGGAAAAAAAAAAAAGGAACAGGTGAAAATAGTTTGAATAATTTTCTCTTAAACCCGA
>NW_027546494.1:0-596 GCF_008692635.1 Crocuta crocuta
TTCTTAATGTCTCACTTGTGATTTATCAGTCTTTTTAAGTAATCATTTCTTGATTTTGTAACGGTTCTTTTGGTCTATATTTCTTTGTCTTTATGTCTTTTTCTTTCCTTCTGGTTTCTTTGGCATTTCCTCTGTTACCTTTTCTTCCAGCTTGTTGAGCTGAACACAGAGCTTATCTGTCCTCAATATTTTTTTGATTTCTGATAAAAGTATTTTAGCATATCTTCTAGTGCTAAGTAATGTTAGGAAGATCTCACAATTTTTGAATGATTTCCTCTTTAATCCAATCATTATTTAGTATGATCTTAGTTTCTAAGCATGTTAGATTTTGAAGCTGTCCTTTAAAAAATTTATTTCTAATTTTGTTATAGTCAGAGGACATCTGTACAGTAATGACTCATTAAAGTTTTTAAGGCTTTCTTTTTTTAAAAGTTTATTTATTGTGAGGGAGAGAGAGTGAGAGTTAGGAAGGGGCAGAGAAAGAGGGGGAGAGAGAATACTAAGCAGGCTCTGCACTGTTAGTGCAAAGCCCGACACAGGACTCGAACTCGTGAACCGTGAGATCAAGACCTGAAGTGAAATCAAGAGTTGGAGGC
>NW_027546495.1:0-596 GCF_008692635.1 Crocuta crocuta
AAAAAAAAAAAAAAATCTCTCTGTAGCACCTGCCCCTCTGGCCCCCAGTCCTCATTCTCTCTTCTTTACCTTGAGTCGCCGCTCTGGATTTTGTCTTTAATGGCACAGCGTTTTGCAGCTCGCTCTCACCCGGAACCAGTCCCAGCCCCTCGGGAGGTGTCTCTGTCCAGCCCCTCATTACTGTGGACCTCACTTCCAGGAGTCCAGCTGGGGTCTCCCGAGGCCCTGCTCTGAGCCCCCCTGTTCACTTGCATATGACCGTGTGAGCAGGAAAGCCTCGCCCCGGTTGCTCCCACCTTGCTCAGGTGGCTCCCAGGGCTGGGTGCTGTAGGGCATCCTTTGTTTTGTTTCTAGTTGGTTAAATCCCATCCTGGTCTCTCACCTGCACTTGTTTGTCAGGCAGGTACCTCGGCTCTACCTTCAGAGCACCTGAACCTTTCTCTCCTCCTGCTGCACCGCCACCCTTCCCTTCTGCCTGGCCGCGAGCCAGAGTAGCGTTAGAACACCTGCCAGCCCATCCTCGCCCCTGCAGCGCGTCCTCAGCACAGCCCCTGGTCATCTTAGGTTCACGGCTGTCAGGTTGTTACTCTCCTGCC
>NW_027546496.1:0-596 GCF_008692635.1 Crocuta crocuta
GGCGCAAACCAACAAACCATGAGATCACAACCTCAGCTGAAGCCAGAGGCTTAACTGGCTGAGCCACCTATGCGCCCCATAGGACGTGGAGACATTTCTAAGAGGACTTTGTTTCCAGGGATTCAACCTTCTTTCAGAGACCAAGGTACTTTTAACCCAAGTTTTAAAGATTCTGCAGGACAACTGTTTCAGGGAAACAGGAGTAGGCCACTCCATGATGTTTGGAGTCATGATTTTAAGGATAGAGAGTAGGATGGCATGGGGTAGAGCTAGAATCCCTCTGGGGTCTCCAGAGACACAGGCAGAGATCTACACCTACCCTTAGGAACCCAAATTCACTTTATGGCCACTCAAGTGTCCAGATGGGCTAAACAGAAGGACATTCTTTTTTTACACTTCAAGTTAAGTGTCCGCTTCTGCCTTCTCTCCAACACCATTTGCCATTGCCAAATCATGATTGGCAGTGCCCGTCTTGGAAGGGCTGTGGCAGAAGTGATCTCTCACACACTGCAGTACAAATAAGTCTGGTGCAGCCCTTCTGGAAGCACTAGGCCAACAACTATTCAAATTAAAACTAGAATAATCTTTGCACTTGA
>NW_027546497.1:0-595 GCF_008692635.1 Crocuta crocuta
AAGCAGATTCCACACTTAGTGTGGAGCGCAACACAGGGCTCAATCCCACAACCCCGGGGATCATGACCTGAGCTGAAATCAAGAGTTGGACACCCAACCAACTTAGCCACCCAGGCACACTGGTCCTTCTTTTCAATATTGTTTTGATTATTCTGGTTCCCTGGAACGTTCATAGGAACCTAGGACCGGTTTATCTGCTTCTGCAAAGAAGTTGGCTGGGATTTTGATACATTTTGCATTAAATCTGTGTATTAATTTGGGTGACATTGCCATCCGCATAAGTAGTCTGAAATATGATCATGGGAGATCTTTCCATTTATTTAGGTTGTTTCAAACCTTTTTTGAGCCACATTTTATAATGTTTAGTATACAAGTGTAATATTTTCAATCCTTTACCGGATTCGCTATATACAACTTATTAGGATATACTGCTGATTTACAGTAAATTCTAGTAAAATATGGAAACATTACACATATGGGTTCTTCAAAAAGTTAAAAATAGAAGTACTCTATGATCCAGTAGTCACACGACTGGTTATTTATCCCCAAAATACAAAACACTAATTTTTGTTTTATTTTATTTTTTTAATATAAT
>NW_027546498.1:0-597 GCF_008692635.1 Crocuta crocuta
ACCAGGCACGCGCAGCATTGCGCACCGTGTGCCTGAGACACAGGCCCAAAGAGCCCGGGCCCAGAGTTGAGACAACAGGAAAGAGGCCGTGTGTGTGTCGGTGGTGGTTTTGAGTCCAGCCCGTTGGAGGCTTGTGCTGTTGTAACGCAGAGAGATCTGGCGCCGGTTACCCAGCTTCCCCAGCGGTGGCGTCTGGGGAAAGCGTAGCATGACGCCACCTCTTGGGAACTGACAGCGAGGCCTGGTCAGGTGGAAGGAAAGGGGTGGTCGTCCTGGACCAGGCGTCCGGGACACTGGTCTCAGCTGTGTGTTCCCCGCGTGCCACATGCGTCTGTGGGGGCCTGTGTGGGAGGGCACAGCGCGCGTCAGCAGGCCTCCCTGACGGTGCAGGTGACGGGCCGTGCGAGGCATGGATCGTCTGGGGACGTCGTCAGAGCCGCGGTAGTTAAGCTTTAGCTTTATGAGGACACGGTGCCCACACTCGCCTGTGCGACCGACCACTGCCATTCCCCCAGGATGGCGGACTAGGAAGGGGTCCGGGCGTCAGCTGGAAGTTACCGTCTAAGGTGGAGGCACGGAGGCAGCCTGCCGTCGTCC
>NW_027546499.1:0-597 GCF_008692635.1 Crocuta crocuta
GCTTGTTCTCCAGCTATTCACTGGGACAACAGACACATAACCAGAGGCCCAGACAGTATGTAGCAGCACTCTAGCTGAAGGAGCATCTCCTACATCTTCTCTGTAGCCCTGGGTATGTATACATAAATCAGGGCAACACAGGGCTATCTAGTTAGCAAGCTGGCCACCAAACCCTCAGCCCAAAAGGGCAGCTTGGAGTTACCCCTGCCTGAGCCTCACATGGAAATGTATTATAATCCTATAAAGGGCACTCTTTCCATAGCCCAGTTCCAGCAGTGCCCAATAGTCATAAGCTTGCCTGCCACCTAGAGTTCAGAGAATTGGCACCTCCCTTGACACTCCCAGAGGGCAGATTTCTTATAAGCTTCAGCAATAGACACCTTATAATTTCACAGGTTTAGAGGAAGGAGAAGGGGGCTCTTTCTGAAATGCTCCATCTCTGTCCTGGCAGGGGTGGTCACTCCTTATGTCCTCTTTTCATGTTTTAACTCTTACTAGCCAATTTCCCCACTAATCTGCTTCCCGGTTAACCTACTTCTTTATATTAAACTTTTTATTTTCAAACAATTGTGTGGTTTCTGTCTCCTGATTGGACTC
>NW_027546500.1:0-597 GCF_008692635.1 Crocuta crocuta
AGCTTCTTGCTTCCAAATTCCTGTTGTCTTTTGGTGTTACTTGAAACTTCTCTTTACCAGCTTTCCATCTGCCATTTCAGTTTGCCATAACACTTTATTTTTGTTATTACCTTTGATGCAGAGCTATATGTTAAATATCCTACTTGAAATGTCAGTCCCCAAAGCACAAATGTGTGAGTTGGGGGACAAGAGATTTTGTATACATTTGCATGCATATATTTATATACATATTGGTTTGTGATGAACATACCAAGGCTGATGGGGTCTAAATGTTTTTTGCATAGTCTTAGGGTACAAAGATGTTAGAAAATGGGAAATGGTATTTGAATAGCAAGGGACACGCTGTCGGTCCTCTGGCAGATGCAAAGGAGCTCACGATTAATTACTAGGCTACAGAATGTTAAATTATCCAGGGGATATTAAATGACGTGGCAAATGGCAATATTGTGAGAAGCTCTATGTATTTGAACTAGTGTTCACCTATCCAGGGGTTTTATGTAGCTTTTTAAAAATTAAACCCATACTACTTGTGTGATGATGGCAAAATAGAATGATGACATTTTTCCAGTGTGACATATTTCTAGCTGCAACTAAAAA
>NW_027546501.1:0-598 GCF_008692635.1 Crocuta crocuta
AAAAAAAATTATTTTGTGGTATTGTAGAAGTTCTTTATGTATTTTGGATATCAACCCTTATTGGATATATCATTTGCAAATATCTCCTCCCATTCAGTAGATTTCCTCCTCGTTTTGCTGATGGTTTCCTTTACTATGAAAAAGGATTTTATTTTGATGTAGTCTAAATAGTTTATTCTTGCTTTTGTTTTTCTTGCCTGAGGAGACATATTTAGGAAAGTGCTGAGATGGCTGATGTCAAAGAAATTACTGTCTTTGTTTTCTTTGAGGAGTTTTATGGTTTCAGGTCTCACAATTAGGTGTTTAGTACGTTTTGAGGGTTTTTTCTCTTTCTTAAAAAAATTCCAGTATCGTTAATATACACTGTTGTATTAGTTCCAGGTATACAATACAGTGTTACAACAATTGTATACATTACCCAGTGCTCATCAGGGTAAGTTATTCTTAATCCCTCTCACCTGTTTCACCCATCCCCCCAATTACCTCTTCTCTGGTAACTATGACTTTGTTCTCTATAGTTAAGAGTCTGGTTTTTCGTCTCTTTTTTCCCCTTAGTTCATTTGTTTGGTTTCTTAAATTCCACGTGAGTGAAATCATA
>NW_027546502.1:0-598 GCF_008692635.1 Crocuta crocuta
TATGTAGGAGGGGAGAAAAGAGGGAGGGGAATAAACCATGACAGACTCTTAATGATAGAGAACAAACTGAAGGTTGATGGAGGGTGGGGGTGAAGGATGGGCCAGATGGGTGATGGGCATTAAGGAGGACAGTTGTTGGGATGAGCACTGGGTATCATAGGTTAGCGATGAATTACTGAATTCCTGTCCTGAACCCAATATTGCCCTGTATGTTAACTAAAATTTAAATAAAAAATTGAAAATAAAGGGAAAAAGAAATGTTGCCTCTTTCATTCATGTTATATAACGTGACCCCTTGTAACTACCACTAGACATGGGTTCCAAAAAATATTTTGGCTAGTTTCCCTTGCTGGGAGATTCATTTTATGCTAACATAGAACATTAGTCCAGTATAGATCTTGGAGATTGATCATCAATGACAGCAGACACTTCAATGTTCTTATGGTTGAATAAAATAACTGTCTTTCCTGTTTCCCTTTCAGAAGAAGACCCAAAATTAATAAGAACAAAAACACAATAATCTAAAATATAATTGAAAAACAGAACTATGAAATAATGGTCCCAGACACTAGAAAGATCAAAGTGGGTGTTTAAGTAT
>NW_027546503.1:0-594 GCF_008692635.1 Crocuta crocuta
TCAGGTCATGATCTCATGGTTTGTGAGTTAAAGCCCTGCATCAGGTCCCGTGATGCTTCGGATTTTGTGTCTCCTTCTCTTTCTGCCCTTTCTCTGGTCACACTGTCTCTCTCACTCGCTTCCTCAAAAATAAATAAACATTAAAAAAATTAAAAAATAACTGAACTGGTAGGGATGCCTGGTTGGTCAGTCAATGTAGCATCCAACTCTGGATTTCAATCCAGGTCATGATCTCCTGAGATCACTTATTAGAACAAACTTCTTTATTCTTACACTGGTATTCAGAACTTAGATAATAAGTGAATTCTTCCTAACAATTTTAGCGTAATATTAACATGAGAAGCATGACAGTGTTTGAAAAGAAAATTGTCGTGAGACAGCCTAATTATAATCAAACATTATATTGAGTAAAAATTTTGTCCACCACACATCTTACTCTTGAGGATGTACAGCAGAAGATGGTGTTATCGTAGTCTCTCTAAGCCAGTTCTTTCATTAGGAATCATGCCACTGTGCCTTTCTTGGTGCAGAATCTTTTTTACGTTTACTTTTTTTAATGTTCATTTATTTTTGAGAGAGAGAGAGACAGAGACA
>NW_027546504.1:0-596 GCF_008692635.1 Crocuta crocuta
CGGAATAGGATCGTGTCGCACAGGTGTGACCCCCAGAATAACCCGAGATTACTCACAGAGAAGGGAAACTGATGCAAACCAGGTGTCTCGGTCAGTGTCCACCACACACCCAGAGCAGAAGGTGTGGCGTTACAGGCCCAGAACGCATCAGAGGTGGAAGAGGGCCCCGACGAAGGTGTGGCCCTCCCGCGGCAGAGCCGCGCTCTTGCTCAGATCTCCTGTTACAGCGGTCTGTGCTGCCATGACACGCTTCTCTGGAGATCGGGGCGTGCTGCCGAGGACATGTGGGTGGCACGTGGGGTTGGCAACTCCTGGGCCGAACCTCGCTGCCCGTGCCCGGGATGCCACTGAACTGAAAACGTCCCCGTGCCTCTATACCTGGGGGTCTCCATCTTTGAGCTCGGAAAACAGTAATGTCAAAATACGTTTGCTTCACAGCTAGCTTTGGAAGCACCTGTCAGTCCATTCCATGTGGGGATACTTACTGACAAAAATAGAGACTTTATCCTGATTGCAAGAAAAAACGTGGACTCCTACTTTTCAAAATTTCCCTGCTGAAAAAAGGAGGACACTTCTGGAAATACATGTTCAGAGAG
>NW_027546505.1:0-598 GCF_008692635.1 Crocuta crocuta
CACACACACACACACACACCCTCATAAGGTATTTTGGCAGGATAAACAGGTTTTCAGGGGGAAGCATAAGAGAAAGTTCTACAGAATTTCTCCAACTTCTATGAAAGCTGCTTAGGAAGTGTCTATCAGGAAACAAAAGCACTTGCGAAATAATAGAATCATGCATCATGCACTTACGGCATGAGGCATCAATAGTGGAGAGTTTATTCTGTGATTCCCAGGAAAAGGACGGGAGTAATGCAAGCAGTGGCCTCTCAACCACCTATTCCATAAAGAGAAATTTGAAAGTCCCAAGCGGACAGGGCCCGGCAGACGCAAGGTGTGGTCCCTGCTGCCAAGAGAAGGCGGGACCTCCACCCTCACAGTCTCACTGAGTAGTTCTCAAGGAGCTGGGAATTCAGAATCTAGCCCAGCCCTGGCCCTTCACGGGGAGATTCTTGGTGCACAAGCAATGTGCTCGGCATTACAAGCCGCGGGCCCATTGATGGAGCTGGCGCTCTCTCCACCATGAACAGAGGTTGACGAGATCCTTGCCTAGAAGAGACTTCTTCTGAGCTGCCTGAGAAAGTTCTGTCCGCACTCATCAATGGCAACAACC
>NW_027546506.1:0-598 GCF_008692635.1 Crocuta crocuta
GGTTGGTCACCAACTCTGTGCCAGGCATGGTGGCAGGTCCTGCAGATGGTGCACAGGGCAGACAAGCCTCAGCCCCCATGAGCTCTCTTCCAGCTGGGGAGACAGAGAGTGAGCAAGTAAACATACAACAGTCATAGGCTGTGATAAGAACTAAGGGGGATCCCACCATATGCTAGAGTCACACAAGTTCAAGAGGGTCTTTGTGAAATGACCTTCACTCTGAGTCCTGAAGGATGAGAAAGAACCAAGCTCTGAGCCTTGTTTGTGGGTCACAGAGACCAGCCTGGACTCTCTTCTCCGGGGGATGGGAAAACCAGTGAGGGGTTAACGCAGGGGAATGACCCGACCCCGATCTTGTTCCTCCTATCACTTGTCTCCTTTGAGACATGATGGGTCGCAACCTCTGTATTTCTCATGACATCCATGCAGAGTCAGTACTGAAAATATGTGCATTGATGGCTGATCGCCTGAAGTCCACAAGGATTTAAAGTCGTCCTGTGTGCAGCTTCCCAACTTCTAGACCAGTTACCTCTTAACCAGTTTTGGGGTTTTAATCCTTTCAGGTGTCTGAGCAAAGCTACAGGGCTTTCCTTGGAAA
>NW_027546507.1:0-598 GCF_008692635.1 Crocuta crocuta
GCTCAGTCGGTTGAGCATCTGACTCTTGATTTCAGCTTAGGTCATAATCCCAGGGTTGTAGGATTGAGCCCCATGGAGTTCCGCACTGAGCCTGCTTGAGATTCTCTCTCTTTTCCTCTGTCCCTCTCCCTGATGCGCATGCTCACATGCTCCCTCTCCCTAAATCTAAATAAATACATAAATAAAAATCAGCTATCACTTCACACCTATTGGATAGGCAAACAGCAGAAGCTGGGTAACACAAAAGATTGATGAGGTGTGGGACCATGAACACGCCCAAGCTCTCTGGGAGGCAGTCAATACGGAAAGCAGGCTGGGTTGTGTGAATGAAATTAAGGAGATACACACCCTACGAGCCAGAAAGTGGGGCTCTCAAGCTTACAGCCAAAGAAATGATCACAGATCCACAAAAGTACGTGGGAAAGGCTGTTCACTGCAGGGTTGTGTGTGGTGGGGGAAGATGGCGGCACACCGGTGTCAAGGCTGGGAGGGTGGAGAGGTAACACAGGCAGGTGGCCACTCTGGAAGGCTACGGAGCAGTTACAAGTGACTGAAGAGATGATAAAATAACAATCTGAAGGATCTTAAAAATATAATA
>NW_027546508.1:0-598 GCF_008692635.1 Crocuta crocuta
TCACTAAACAAGTACAGGAAGCAAGACACAACAGAGATGATGAAGCTGTCAAAAAGGCAGTGAATGAGTATGACGACACTCTGGAGAAGTATATTCCTGTGTTGATGGCCCAAGCCAAAATCTACTGGAACCTCGAGAATTATCCAGTGGTGGAAAAGATCTTCCGCAAATCTGTGGAGTTCTGTAATGACCATGACGTGTGGAAGCTGAACGTGGCTCATGTGCTGTTCATGCAGGAAAATAAATACAAAGAAGCTATAGGGTTCTATGAACCCATAGTCAAGAAGCATTATGACAACATCCTGAATGTCAGTGCTATTGTGCTGGCTAACCTGTGTGTTTCATATATTATGACAAGTCAGAATGAAGAAGCTGAGGAGTTGATGAGGAAGATTGAAAAGGAGGAAGAGCAGCTGTCCTATGATGACCCCGATAAGAAAATCTACCACCTCTGCATTGTGAATTTGGTGATCGGCACGCTTTATTGTGCCAAGGGAAATTATGACTTTGGGATTTCTCGGGTTATCAAAAGCCTGGAACCTTATCATAAGAAACTGGGCACGGACACCTGGTATTACGCCAAAAGATGCTTCCTGTC
>NW_027546509.1:0-598 GCF_008692635.1 Crocuta crocuta
TTTGGACTGTGTTCAGTGAGGGCTATTTCCTGTCATCACATCCAACCCTTCCCCTTTCCTCCTTTTCCTGCAGGGAGTCTGTGAGCCCCCAGAGTAGAGTGGATGCCATCCAGATGTTTTAAAAAGCCTGACCCATCCACCGGCAATTGATATATTTTGGAGGGTGGAGCAGAGAGTGGCATGTTTTGACATGCCCTGCAGCACTGGAACCCTAGAAATGTCCCTGAGGTAGAAGGCCCCTCCGTTTTTGTCAGAGTTTGGTGTTCTACCTTGTGACACGTAAATGTATGTCTCACCTGTGAATCTAGAATAATTGCTTCCTCTTAGGTCTAATGAGCATACCATAATCAGTGTAAGGAATTTTGTGATGTTCTGAAGAAGGGAAAGGATGGATTCCTGTGAACCAAAATCTGACAGAGGCCTGAGACCTGGTGCACCCCCGAGATCTACTGCGGGTCTTGTCAGCTGAAAGCATACTACTTTTGGTGGTTGATTCTAATAGGTATTGGGGGAGAGGGAGCATTTTCAGGATCAATAGCTGCATATCAGCTAACAGGAGATGTGTTCAATTGCTTAGGGAATGCTCTCACAGCTGGCA
>NW_027546510.1:0-599 GCF_008692635.1 Crocuta crocuta
GGAGTGAGAGGAAGTTCTGCATAGGCTAATTGTTCAGGCTAAGTGAGAAGGACTTTCCAGCTTCACAAAGGAGGGTTGATTAACAAAAAAATATACATGCATACTGACATACTCACACTCCTGTAATCTCAACAACACACACTCTTGTGCATGCATTCAAATCCACTGCCTTTGTTTATGTGTATACAGAGGAGAGAGGCAAGTTAGGGGTTAATGTTTCCAGCCTTACTCTCTAGTCTCAGAGGAAGCCACAGTATGAGGCAGTGGGTACCAAGAGGAGGGAAAGAATTAATGCTTGGGAAACAGAGGGGCCACACTTTACAGGTCTTTAAATAGGTCTTAATCTACAGTCTCTGTGAAAAGCTGAATCATAAGAGTTCAGTTAAGCTGATAATGGTCAGAGATAAAGCAGAGCTCAAGGTGAGTGGTCCCCTGTGCCTCAGTCACCTCTGCCCTTCCCAGAGAACAGTAGGACTCACAGAGGCTCTAAGAAGCTGGAAGACAGGGCAATACACTTTGAAAGAAGGCCTGACTCACGGAGGCTCCAGGTCAAGAGATCTATGACTGCTGGATTTCCTTCTGAGATGGGGAGATTTTTC
>NW_027546511.1:0-599 GCF_008692635.1 Crocuta crocuta
GTCACCTTTCAACACATCAAGTCAGAGCACCAGAAACACACACACTACCCACACACACTCATGTCGGGGACAAATGCCCATTGAGTTCTACTCGAGAGACCTGCAGGTGCCAGACAGAAGCAAGACCCAATTTAGCACCGTCCTCCAGAGAAAACTAAATGGAAACTACCTGACAAAGGAAGACCTACATCTCCTCAGACAGGGCACCCAGGAAACATGTATGTGGTGTCACACTGACTGACCAGCACTCCCAGACTCAGCCCTCTGAACTTCATCCTAAAACAGCAATGAACACACAGCAAACAGTGAAATCTCACAGTACAGAGCAACAGGACCCTTGGAAAAGGAGAAACTTCCATCACTCTCCTGTGCCATGCACACTCTCTCGAGCCAATAAAAGTTTTTCTAGAACACCATTTTGCCACTAGGGAAATTAGAATAAAAGTCACTTGAAACTCAACAGAAATATACTAAGCCTGGTAATGCAGAGAATTAGGTGCAGCTGTATAAAAATCACATGGTTCTGTAGTTCAGAATAGTTAAGCAATATGTTGGAGAAAATTCCACATGTCAGGGAAGAAACCAGAAAAGGATATCAG
>NW_027546512.1:0-599 GCF_008692635.1 Crocuta crocuta
CCATCTTGGCCTCGGCCTACCGACACCCTCCCTCTCACTCCTTTTTCTGGTCACGGTGAGAGAGGTCGCCCTCAAACGAAGGCCCACCCTCTTTCCCTAGACTTGACAGTGTCCCGTCGTCACAACTCCTAAGACACACACGGCTTATCAGATCGTTTAACTTGTTTGGGGCTTTCACGCTTTTTATTGTTTCGCTCCCATAGCTCGCGAGAGAAACAGCCATTTAAATTTGCATGTCCCGCCCACACGCGCGCCGTTTCCCGGTTTCCTGGGGTCCGCGCCGGCCCTCTCCCTTTCGTCTTGGAACGGAAACGCGCCTGTAGCCGGAAAGCTGCTTCAGCTTCGTTTCCCCGGGGGCGGGGGGGGGGGCGGCAGGCGCAGAAATAGCTTTGTGAGACTTTTCTTTGCTGCATTTCTCTTTTCTATTGTTTTTTCGAACGTCCAGTAACGTTGACAGATTTCTACCGTGAGCCCCCGCCACCTGATATCATTGATCTGACTGTTGTGTACATACACCGACACAGATGCAGATACGCATATATCCATCCCTCTCTACCCTTTGACCTGTAAGGCCACAAGTCTAAACGTCTAAACCAAAC
>NW_027546513.1:0-599 GCF_008692635.1 Crocuta crocuta
CTCTGTCTTCCTAGGAGTGGTTAAGTTGTCACGGAATTGGATGTCTTCCCCTCCCCTCCAGGCCAGAGGCCACCTTGGGGCATGAACTGAGCATTGCCACCTCTGTGTCCCAGCGCCCAGTCCAGGAAAGGACATTTGACAAGGATGAGTCCATGTATCATGCGAGGATGGTGATGAAGCTGCCAAAACCCTCGTCAAGGATCACGGCCAAGCAGTGCAACATGAGCCCACGCAGCCAGGAGTTAATCATCAAGCCTGGGGAGGTCACGCGTAGTCGTCGAAGGGCAGAGAACCTCTTGGCTGCCAGAGCCTTCCTGGAGTTCACCTCGCATTTTGTACATAGGGAAACTGAGGCTCAGAGATGGATCTGACTAGCTCAGTTTCACCCAGCGACAAGATGTACATTTGATCATGTTATTCCTCTGCCTATGGCCCTCTGTGGCTCCCTAGTCCCCCTGGGTAAGTTCCAGGCTCTGGGATGGCATAGGCATCCCTGCAGACTCTAGTCCACATCCCCAGCCCCAAACCTGCTTTTGTCCAAGAGGTTTTCCCAGCCCCCTGGGGCCAGGTGCGGTACCTGCTCTGGGTGTCCACAGCCC
>NW_027546514.1:0-599 GCF_008692635.1 Crocuta crocuta
CTCTCTCCTAGAAATAAAAACATTAAAAAAAAATTAAAAAATAAATAAATAAATAAAGTAGAAATCAATATGTGTCATTCTTCTGTTTGCAACCTCCCAAAGGCTTCCCATTTCTCTTGGAAAGAAATTTGTTCACCTAGAATACATTCTCCATGGTGGTCACTTGAGGTGGCCGCTGACCGTGTCTCAGTGTCCTCTATCAGGCCACACCATCCTTCTTTCTGGCCTTCAAATGTGCCTGGTTTGTGCTACTCAGTGTCTTTGTCCTGTGGATTCTTCTGCCCGACCCCTGGCGTGGCTGACCGGCCTCGCCTTCGATGTCTCTTCAGACCAGACCTCCCTGTGCCCCTAGACTGTGCTGCTGCTCCGCCCATTTCTGAGGTCCTCTCAGCTTCGTCTGCTATTTTCTTCTTGTCCTCTCTCTATTTATTGCCTTCTCTTCTCCTCAGAGGAAGTTCCGTGAGGGCAGGGATTTCTGTGTGCTTTGTTCTCTCCTCTACCTCCAGTGTCTAAAACAGTGCCTGGTTAGGATTCGGTGCCCACATTTGCTCACCGGTGGACTAAATGAAGACAGCTCTACCTGGACCTTCCTTTGCTCC
>NW_027546515.1:0-599 GCF_008692635.1 Crocuta crocuta
ATGGGCCTGCCCCTCTCTCCCCTTCTGAGTGCCCAGGCTGGTGTCCTCAGCCGTCACTGATGCCGGGAGGACAGCCTGGAGCTTGGCAAAGGCGTGCTAGCACAAGGGGTGAGCTCACCGTCTCCGGTTGCAGCGAGCCCATAATCTACAAGAGACAGTGTGCTCCGTGCTCCAGCAGAGCCAGATCTCCCGGTCCCAACTTCGGGGTATTTGGCACGGGCTTGGGCATGAGCACTGGGCCGGGGGGTGGACTAAGGAGGCGGGAGTGGCAGAATCGTTTGTGGCATCTCCCTGGCAGGGTGGGCTCGAGTGGGCATGGCTCAGGGAGCGTGTGGGTGCGAGGGAGCGTGGTTTGACCGGAGAAGCCTCTTCCATGGGAACCAACGAGCTGAACTCTCTTCCAGGAAGATCACGCCCCAATCCCACAGATGAGGGAACGGGAGTGGAGTCAGGGGAAAGCCCCCAGCTGCCGGGAGCACCTCCGAGGAACACCACTGCGGAGATGCCAGGTTGAGGACAGGAAGCTCCTTGTCTTCATGTAAAATGTGGGAAGCCCTCAGATTCCCAAAGGTGACAGCTTTCTTATTTTGGGATGGGGG
>NW_027546516.1:0-600 GCF_008692635.1 Crocuta crocuta
ATACGTTAGGTTGAGCCTCAGGCCTCCCACAGCCCAGCACATGGAATGCGTACAGCACACATTTGCTGAAGTGATATGTCTGCTTCTCTGTATACAGCCTCATTCTATCTCCACAACAGACACCTGTACCAACACAGGGTGGGGAAAATGACACAAAGATGATATGTCGACAATGAGAAACTCGAGGAATATGGTAATGGTGGCAAACACATTTCCCTTGCAATGCAATGATCTGTGGTGTCATCCATGCACCTTGTCCAAGACTCAACACCAACAAAAATTAGATGAAGATGTTTTGTAAGTCAACTCATTGTGCTCGGATCTTCTTACCAAGTGGTGCAGATGGAGGAATTTGGAGAGGTCCTCAGGGCCACTAAGGTTCAGGAAGTGGATGTGCCCAGTAGCCTATGGGGGCGGGGGGGCTTCTAGGGTAGGGCATAGAGGAGGTCCCCATGGATCCACACTGCCCTGCAGAACAGAAGTAAAAGCTATGTACATATGCCAGACGAAACAACCAATACCAAATCAGCTGCAACCTAGAGAAGAAAACGTCAGCACCTGCCACCTTCTCTGCCACCAGGATCCAAGAGAGTAGCATCA
>NW_027546517.1:0-599 GCF_008692635.1 Crocuta crocuta
GGTCTCTTGGGACTGAGCCCTCACCCTGGGACCTGATGCTGTCTCGGGTAGACGGTGCAGAATTGAGCTGAATTCTGGGGACCCCCAGCTGGTGCCGGAGGCTGGCTTGTGGGCCTGGGGAAACTGCCCGTTTGTGAGGCCTGCAAGTATCACAGGTGAAGTGCTCTGTGTGACAGTAACGGAGACGTAGGAGGTAGAAACTGTTTCCTTCTATGCGTGGATGTTGGGTGTCAAACCCTCTGTGGTTATTTGTAACATGCGGCTAAGGTCAGGAAGCTGGAGGGAGAGGGCAAAAATAATATGTCGTGTACCCGTTTTCTCTTTGAATTTTGGGGAAATTTTGTTCTGAATCAAGAAGAGCAAATAGCTCTTGTCAACCTAAAATTGCCAGGAGGCAATAGTTAAGCCAAAGCGTTTATCTAGGATCAAAGAATTGCAAATTCTTTGCCACCAAATTGGGTGGCAACCCACATAGTGTCTCCTGAGGGAGCAGAAGTCAGGGACTTTCAAAGACAAAAGGGGACGCCTGGGTGGCTCGGTCAGTAAAGCGTCTGACTTTGGCTCCCGTCATGATCTCAAGGTTTGGGAGTTCAAGCCCC
>NW_027546518.1:0-596 GCF_008692635.1 Crocuta crocuta
AAAAAATAATATGCCAAAGAGGCATTTTTTAGGGTTATTATGTTTGCTCCCCTTTAATATTATACAGACACATTGAATTACTGTGTTTGAAGTGTTCAAGTAACAAAGACAAAAATGTCATATTTTACTAGAGAAATAGAATCTACTTAAAAACAAAATACACACACTAGGAATTGAAAACAAAATAAGTAAAATCCACAATTTAATATATGAATTTATCAACTGCTAAACATAGATAGAGATGACCATGTTGAAGTTTATGGAAGCCCAGCGTTCCCCAAAAGCAGCGAAAGTTGAGAAATCTCACTGCATTTTTGTGCTCTGAGAAAAGCGTAACCAAAACAACAACAACAATAACAACAAAAACAGTGTTTTTACATATCCCAAGACCCAGCCTCAGTTTTTCTCACTGGCTCACATAAGACCAGGCCACTATTCTTCCTGATGTCCCTATAAGACTTACTGATGACTCCCTTGTAAATTTGCCTCTAAAAATCTCTAGGTCCTCCTCCTTAAATTGAGATGATCCTAATTTATGAATGTTTTCCCTGTCTTTTTTTTTTCTTTTACAAATAGTTTATTGTCAAATTAGTTTC
>NW_027546519.1:0-600 GCF_008692635.1 Crocuta crocuta
GCAAGATGGAGCCCACCTGCAGGCGCCACTTCGTTCAGGACAACTGTCTGTACGAGTGCTCACCCAATCTGGGGCCCTGGATCCAGGAGGTACAGGCCTCTCCCTCATCCCAGCCCAGCAGGCTGCCATCCTGCCAGGTCAAGTCTGTGGCTGCCAGCGCCCCTGGCTGAGAGGAACCCTCCCTCCCCCCGCCCTCCTAGGTGAAGCAGAGCTGGCGCAAGGAACGCTTCCTGGATGTGCCCTTATGCAAAGAGGACTGTCAGCAATGGTGGGAAGACTGCCGCACCTCCCACACCTGTAAGAACAACTGGCACAGGGGCTGGAACTGGAGCTCAGGTGAGGGCCTGGGGGTGCGGAGATGCAGGTGGGGTCTGAGGGTCTGGGGTTGGGTGAGGATTTCCGGAGGGGGGGTGGCCAGAAATGAGCTCTGAGCCCAGGGGCTGAATGTGTGTGTCCACCCTCTCTCCCCATGCAGGATTTAACAAGTGTCCGGCTGGAGCCACCTGCCGCACATTTGAGTCCTACTTTCCCTCGCCCGCAGCCCTGTGTGAGGGCATCTGGAGTCACTCCTACAAACTCAGCAACTACAGCCGAGGGAGC
>NW_027546520.1:0-598 GCF_008692635.1 Crocuta crocuta
CTCGAACCCACGAACCGTGAGATCATGCCCTGAGCCCAAGTCGGATGCTTAACCGATTGAACCCCCCAGGTGCCCCTGTTTGTTTTTGGATGAGGCGCACCAAGCTATGGAAGGTTTAGTTAGAAAAGGGCTGGTCTCCCCCTGGCTTCCAGAATGTAGTTACTATTTTGTGGGACTCAGTTCTGGGGCGGGCTGAGGAGGGAGCTACCAGAAGAGGTTGGGTCCGGGGCTGCCAGATGGCATTTTCGCAGCCTCTCGGGCACAACGGAACCCTGTCCAGAGCAACGTTAGAGGGTGCCGCCTGGCCCCATGTCAGTCAAAGCCATTTTTTAAAACATTCCGTTGCAACAGTGTTTTTAGTATGAAAAGGGAGACACCTGGCCTTTCTCATCCAGTCAGTGTGGACATGGCAAGATGCTACAGGAGGAAAGATTGTGATCCCGGGTTGGAGACCATTGTAGAGCAGTGGCTCCCAACGTGTAGCATCTGCATGACCAGGGATAGGTTTCTCGTTGCAGATGCAAGTGCGTGTCACAAAATCCCAGACGTGCTGAAGCAACAACTCTGAGGTGGGCCCAGGAAATCTGTTTTCATGGGA
>NW_027546521.1:0-600 GCF_008692635.1 Crocuta crocuta
CTCTCCCTAGCCTAGCCAGTTCTTAGACCTACCAAAGGGCCCAGCTGAGAGTATGACACACACACTAAGAATGCAGAGCCACTCTTAGTCTTTCTGGTCCCAGCACTGGGAGGCAATATTCTCATCATTTCGAGGACAGGCAGCTAGCAACCATTTCTGTAGCCCAAAGCCTACTGACAGAGTTATTCAAATTGGCCACTACCAAACTGTCTACTATGCCCCAAAGAAAACCCAAGACAGGCTCTCCTAGGCCTCCTCCAGTGTCTTGGGCCTGCCTGCTACTCTGGTGTGTTTCCAGCGGCCTTGCACAAAATGCCATGTCTCCTGTATCTAAGCTTGTGAGTATAATAAACTGCTTTTCTTAAAAATAAAATAGGGGTTCCAGAAATATTTTTTAAAGTTCCATCTTTTCAGAAAAATTAAATTTCAAAATTGTTTTTCCAAAACTGAATGTTTATATATTTTTTAATGTGAAAGGCTGCTTTTTTTTCCTTTTCTATTAAGAATAATTAATAGAGATGCAATAAAATTCCTAAATTGAGTACTTATACAAGGTTATCCATTTTAAGATTATTAATAATTTTGTTAACTTCTTTTTTT
>NW_027546522.1:0-600 GCF_008692635.1 Crocuta crocuta
TATGACACAGGCCTTGCACGATCCTTAAATTCTCTCCACAGCGGTCTCGTTATTACCAGCTCGTGGTCCTGAAGGGCACCCCCGTGTGCTTCTCAGCGGCGCTCCCAGCGCCTGCGGCCCCTGAGGACACGGGCCTGACAGCGTCCCAGCGTGCTGGCGGTGCTCTCCTGCGCTAGGATTCCACCCGTAAGGAAAGTACGGTTGTGACTTGTGGACACTCAGGACGCCGTTTGCAGTAAACAGAAAAGGAGATGCCCACTTGCTTGGTTATAAGATAAAGACATAAACGTAGTTACAGCCTTTTTGTTGTGGTTGTTAAGTCACTGTCTGAATCCAGTTTCATTAAAATAAAACCTACAACTTCTCTCTCCCCCGCTTTAGGGAATCGTAATAGTGTGTAATCGATTAGCACAATTTTGAAATTAAAATTTTTGATCACTTTCTCATTTTTTCAAACACCAGGGTTCCGCACCAAGGCTGCTTGCACTTCAAGCAGACAGTTTCTGCTCTCAGCTTCAGGAATGCATCTCAGGTGAGGTTTGAGTCTGGGCTGGTTTTATAGCCGCCTCTCACCGAACCGTAGGATACGACAAAACAAAA
>NW_027546523.1:0-601 GCF_008692635.1 Crocuta crocuta
GTAAGGACTACAGAGGCGTCCATTGGATTCTTACTCAAGAATACACACATACGTCTTTCCTCATCATCTGCATACATGATGCATTTTACAATTAAAAGTTAGTTTTGAACTCTGTACTAACAAAGGACAATGTGACACATGGAATGAGTTTTCACTACAGGCCTGGACCCGGGCTCATGGCTGTGCACAGCAATCTCTGGGTCACAACCCCACGAGTATCCCCATGCGGGGGTCACGCGGGCCGCCTGACAGCACAGTCTCTTGCCCAGAGCCACACGAGAGGAAGGGTTTCCGTCTGATTCCAAAGCCCGTCTGCTATCTACCTAGCAGCACGTGATGTTGATGGTAATGCAACGGCCGGAGTCCCTTCACAGGTCGCTGGGGTGCGGGAGGGTGTTGTTGGTGCTGGGCCATGACCCAGACAGCCCCAGTAGCACCCACCCACTCACCAGACCACACGCCAAGCCAACCTCAGGTTGTGCAGCAGGTTCCCGAGAGGCCATGTGAGCCCGCGGCTCTGATGTAAGAACGACTGACGCCCTAGTGAAGCTTAAAGAAAGCAGGCGATGCAGCGGCCTGTGCGGGGCCGTGTGCCGCCGGG
>NW_027546524.1:0-601 GCF_008692635.1 Crocuta crocuta
GGGGGCCCCCTTGTTCAAACATGCTTAAGGGTGGCAAGATGGTGGCAGCAGAGGGTGAAGCCCAGCATGGGACCTTCTAGGTGCACGGGCAGCGCACCCACGCGCTGGCTCTGCTGGAGCAGTGCTCCCTGGGCCTGGTAGCGAGATCGTTTTTCTCGTACAAAGAAAGTGCTTCGTGTTTCTGTGATGTGCGAACTGTGTAAGAGAAAGACCTGGCTTTATCTGTGGGCCTCTGGCCAACACCCAGCAGAGAATGTTCCCAGGGCAAGGTTGGACTAGGCTGTGGACTGGGTCAGAGTGCACGAGACCGGGAATGGCTGCAACCTGGGGTGACTCCCCGGAGCTTTCTTTGGGTGTGGTACCTGTTGTGTGTGAAACCACCTCTTCATGAGTGCCACCTGCTCTCAGAGAAGCAGGATTGATTGATTGACTTTTTCAATGTTTACTTACCTATTTTGAGAGAGAGAGAGCTCATGAGCAGGGGAGGGGCAGAAAGAGAGGAGAGAGAATCTCAAGCGGGCTCCGTGCTGACAGCGCGGGGCTCGAACTCAGGAACCATGAGATCACGACCTGAGCTGAAACCAAGAGTCAGAGGCTTAAC
>NW_027546525.1:0-601 GCF_008692635.1 Crocuta crocuta
AAAAAAAAAACAAATGTTTTATGTGGTTATATGTGTCCATTTTCATTGCTGAAAAATATTCCATTTAATTAATATTCCATTATTTGCTCATGCAACCTATATTTTGATGGATACTAGGAATATTATCAGCTTGGCGTTATTATAAATAATATCTTATGGACTTCTATATACCTGTTTCTCAATGCCTTTAGGAATATAATTATTTACCTTCTGTATTTAAGATTGAAATTATTGGGCCATAGAGTGCTTCCTAAATGAAATAATGCCAAAACATTTTCCAAAATGACTATACCAAGGTATATGCACACCAGTACATTATGTAATTTTCATTTATTTCATTTCCTCTACAATACTTTGTATCTGGTGAATATAATATATGGAAACATGCTTGTTATAGGGAGTTATATAGCTGTGGTTATAATATGCATTTCCCTATCTGACAATAGGTTGTATATTCATTCATTGGTGAATTAGATATCTGGATTAACTCTTTCTTGAGGCTTTTTGGCTTTGCCTAATTTTTCTGTGTTTTTTCATCATATATGTTGAAAATACTTTGCCACTTTTGGGCTTCTTTTGATCATCTTTATGTTTTTTTTTT
>NW_027546526.1:0-600 GCF_008692635.1 Crocuta crocuta
AGGTCATGATCTCACAGTTCATGAGTTCGAGCCCCACATCAGGATGCCTGTTGTCAGCCCAGAGCCCTCTTCAAATCCTGTCCCCTTCTCTATCTGACACCCCCTCCAATTAAACATTTTATTTACTTTATTTGTTTTTAGTCTATGTCCTTATTTTTTCATTAAGTGTAGGATTACATAAACTATTTATAGACACATACGTTTGGCTTATAAGAATGGTTGAAAATCCAAAATAGTTACAAAAAATTTAAAGAGGAATAAGCACCAAAATAGTAGAATGATTAACTAAATGATTTATAGGATTATCAGATGTTCTCTTGGATTTCAGATTTGTAAGTTGTATTTTTCTAGTGATTTGTCCATCTCAGATTTAGCATATAGTTGTTTATAACATTGTCTCATTACCTTTAAATGTCTGATGTTTCCATATTGGCTGATTGTGTCTTTCTCTCTCTTTTTAAATTTACATTCAAGTTAGTTACCATATGGTGTGATAATGATTTCAGGAGTAGAATCCCGTGATTCATCCCCTATGTAGAACACCCAGTGCTCATCCTAACAAGTGTCCTCCTTAAGGCCCCTCACCCATTTAGCCCATCC
>NW_027546527.1:0-599 GCF_008692635.1 Crocuta crocuta
TGCACCAGTTTACATTCCCACCAACAGTGTAGAAGGGTGCCCATTAGGAGACCACTTCTAACAAGCTAATGGAGGAGGAAAAAGCCCATGTGGACTTCGTAAACAGATCAGTGCGGTGTGTGTGTGCAAGTAAAAAAGGGATGAAAACTGAATTCTAACACCACGTATGGGTGATTTGAAAGATAGTCGTGAGGGAAACACCTTCCCATGGGCAGAGTTTGAAGTGGTGTCTCGTCCACTTTGTGTGAAAAGAGTAGTCTCAAGTAGGACCATGTATAACTCAAGAGGAGTGGTACATGACTTAGGAAGCTTTTTATATGGATAGAAGGAAAAATAAAATAGATTTAGAATAAGGAAGTCTGAAACAGAAGTGCTTGTGGGTACATAGTGTGGTGGGCATCTGAAGCATTTTGTTTCTTGTATTACATGTTAGCACCCAAAGGAAGGAATCCACCATTGAAAGGAATTAAACAACCAGATGGGAAGTGTGATGACCAGCAGATGTTGTCCGGCCTCCGTCACAGGTCCTTGTCCCTTCACCTGCGGCGACGGAGCATGTGCACATGAGTGAAGCAGCCATGGTAGCAGGGAGGACCTAG
>NW_027546528.1:0-602 GCF_008692635.1 Crocuta crocuta
AAAAAAAAAAGAAAGAAAAAAAGAAAGTGATGGTAGTTAAGGAATGAGCAGGACTCAGGAACGAAATATACAGCATGGAGATACATTCAATGGTATTTTAATTTATTATTTTATTAATTTTTTAAACATTTTGTTAAGATTAACTAAGGTCTACAACAAACCTGGGGTTCGAACTCACAACCCTGAGTTCAAGAGTCACATGCTTTAAGAACTGAACCAGCCAGGACGTGTAGTCAATGGTATTTTAATAGCATTGTATGGTGACTGATGGTAGTTACACTGTGGTGGGCATAGCATAACATGTAGAGTTGTCTAATCCTGATGCTGTGTACCTGAAACTAATGTTACACTGAGTGTCAGCTGAAGTTCCTTAACAACAACAACAATGAAGTGATGACAAGTCGTGGAGTAGAAGAAAACACTTGCAAATTTTGTCTGGTAAGACATTAATATCCAAAGTATATAAAACGCTTCTGCAATTCAACAACAACCAAAAGCACTCGACCCTGAGGATCCTTCTTTCTTCCCCAGCTCCAAAGTCCCCTTATACGTGTGGAGCGTTCTGGAGCTGACAGAATCGCCTCCCCACATGGCAGCCTGGA
>NW_027546529.1:0-601 GCF_008692635.1 Crocuta crocuta
GACACCAGTCTGCTGATCTCCTTGGAGGGCTTCAATGAAGCCCCGTGTGCGGTGCGGGTCTGGTATAGGGGTTATGGTTAGAGGAAGGGGTAGGGTGATGGTTAGATTCCAGGAGGCTCCAAGCGTTGATCATGAAGTAGTTCAGTGGTCTCCCTGGAGGGCTGGGTTGAGGGCGCTTTGGAAAGTACCAGTCAGCATTATTCTTTCGGTTCAAGGCCCGGCCTCCTCTTTGGGCCAGGCTACATTTGGGCCTCAGGGCACCCCTTGTGCAGCTCCATCCAGGCTTTGTAAATGGCATGGTGATATTCCATGGTCCATGCTGGTTAAGCCTGCAGCGGTTCTGGGCCGCAAGTCCGTAGTCTTCTCAGAGCTAGGAATGGGGTCCCCATGGGGAGAGAGCCTCTGTCCAGGGGAATCCCCAGAGCAGAAGCAACACCTGTCTTGTGATCTCCCTGGAGGGCCGAAATGAGGGTAGATGCTCAGGTGCGGGTCAGGCTTAGAGTTCCTTTTAGAATGAAGGTTAGTGTTAGGATTAGGATTAGTTTTCAGTTTAGGGTTAGATCCCAGTGGCTCCAGGCACAGATCACCCAGCAGTGCAGTG
>NW_027546530.1:0-602 GCF_008692635.1 Crocuta crocuta
AACTTCTGCTCTTAAGATAGAACTTAAAATTTGCTGGAGGGAGTCCTTTAAGTTGGTTGAAAGGACGTAGCCCAATACTTAGATTTTAGGTTGTTTTCCTAATTATTAAAAGGTTACATAAGAGAATGTGCATTTAATTTTGGTGTCATGATGGTTAGTTTTATGTTGCGGTTTCACTGGGCCAGGGGGAGCCATGGTCATACGTGATTCTGGGTGCTTTTGTGAGAGTGTTGTGGGATGAGATTACCATTACAGTTTGTTGAGCGAGTCTAGCAGATTGTCCTCCCTGATGGGGGTACTCCTCCTAGAATCACTAGAAGGCTCGAATAGAATAAGGTCTGAAAGAACTTCTCCTGCCTGATTGCTTTTGAGATGGGACTTTGTTTTTTTTCCCCCCATCTTTAGACTCGAACTGAAATATCAGCTCTCCCGGGGTTCCGTCTGCTGGCTTTTACACGGGAACTGCACCTTCAGCTACCCTGGGTCTCCCGCTCGTGGACTCGCCCTGCAGATCTTGCCACGTGCCAGCCTCCGTAATCATGTGAGCCAATTACTTATAATGAAGCCCGATAGATAGACGCATAGATGGATACATAGACATG
>NW_027546531.1:0-602 GCF_008692635.1 Crocuta crocuta
CTTCTTTATCCATTCATCTATCAATGGGCACTTGGGCTGCTTCCACAATTTGGCTATTGTAAATAATGCTACAATATACATAGGGATGCTTATATCTTTTCAAATTAGTGTTTTTGTATTCTTTGAATAAAATACTCAATAGTGGAATTGTTGGATTATATGGTAATTAATTCTATTTTTAAATTTTTGAGGAACCTCCATACTGTTCCTGTTCTAGTTTTCCATTCAGGATACCACTTTCCATGTAGTTTTCATGTTTCCTAAAATTTCTTTTGGCTATGACAACTTCTCAGACTTTCTTAATTTTTGGTGACCTTGACAGTTTTGGGGAGTAATGATGAAGCATTTTGTAGAATGTCCCTCACTTGGGGTTTGTCTTATGGTTTTCTTATGATTAGACTATGGTCATGTGTTTTGGAAAGAAGACCACTGACATAAAGTATCATTATCATCACAGCAAACCAAGGGTACATACGATAAAAAAACATCACTATTGATGTTGACCTTGATCACCCAGCTGAAGTAGTGCTGCCATGTTCTTCCATGTAGTTATTCTCTTCCTCCTCTTTCCACCCTGTACTCTTAGGAAGGAAGTCACTACA
>NW_027546532.1:0-598 GCF_008692635.1 Crocuta crocuta
AGCCAAAGTCGGATGCTTAACTGACTGAGCCACCCAGGCGCCCTTCAGCTCTCTATTTGTAAGGCTCACAATGTCAACTCTCCCAGGGACTGTGGAAAAGCCACAGCCTGCTCTTAGCTATAGTAGCAAAGCCAAGAGGATCCCTTTTCAGAACCTTCCCATCAGAAGCTCCACCATCAACCATCACACTGCGGGCATAACACAGGCTCACTGCCAGCTGAACCATGGCAAGGAATGGAAATATGCCTATGTGCTGTAGGAAAAAATGGAGCGGGAGATGACCAACTAAACTCTAGTACTAGAAAAAGAGGGTCAGAGCTGGGGCTTTGAATATACAGAGCAAAAGCTTTGTGATTGTGTTGGCAAAATATCAAACTACTCAGTAGACTACAGAGTTGGCACTGGTTATCTTCCCATCAAAGCACCAAGAAAATTTCTTTCATCCTCAGCAAAGCTAGCTTCAAAATTTTGAATTGAAAACCAGGGAATCGTATTATCTGTTCCAGACCAAGCCTTCCATCA
Organism: Crocuta crocuta; assembly: GCF_008692635.1. NCBI lineage: Eukaryota > Metazoa > Chordata > Mammalia > Carnivora > Hyaenidae > Crocuta > Crocuta crocuta. Next base: position 523 of record NW_027546532.1, read on the forward strand.
TGTGCACAGTGAGTGTTCAATTCATTGTTGGATGCATGAATGGATGGATAGATGTTCGGATGGTGGATGGGTTGAT
>NW_027546533.1:0-603 GCF_008692635.1 Crocuta crocuta
GCCTCCATGACATGACCCCTTTGAGCCCCCTGGGAGAACAAAATGAATGTGAACGTTTGAGAACAACGGGGCAGGGAGATGCTATTGCTCGGCACACTGGGCGATAAATCATCCAGCTTTGGATTCTGACCAGAGGGAAAACCACTTTTCAAGATAGGAGGGTTTTCCCATTATTCTTGGCAGGAGGTGGGGAAAGGCAGAAGGGGAGGAAGGCCTCCATAAAGAAATAAGTATTTGTTTTAAGCGAATCACTTTGAAGACAGGTGGTTTTCATTTTGAGAACAAAAATGATACTTAAAACAGTTAGAGGGGGATTCGAGATAGCAGCCACTGGCTTGCCAGGAGAGGGAAACGGGGCCTTGGGGTCTGGAGCACTCCCAAAGTCACTGCCAGAGCACTGACAGAGGCAGACGGGGCAGGGAGGGTCCGGCACAGAGAAGATGGAACTGTCTTTATCAGCTTGCAGGCACAAACTACATAGCAGTCATCCACGATATTAATCATCGAAAACCTCTATTCATTTAAGAACTGTTTGTTGAACATGAACACAGAGTTGTGTTGAAAACTACATTAAGGGCTTCGGGATACAGTGGAATAACAAAG
>NW_027546534.1:0-603 GCF_008692635.1 Crocuta crocuta
TTGAGCCCTCAGGGAAGAATGCCCCTCCCAAGGCCTTTTACATCTGGATTTCAATCCCCTGGATCTGGGGCTGGGCAGGCACTGTATGGACAGAGTCTGTACGGCAGGGGAAGCCCAGAAGTGTCTGTCTGGCTGTCCAGGGCTGCGGCACAGAGAATCAGGGGTGGGGCCGTCTATGGGCCAGAAGCCGCCAAAATCACGTTCTAGATTAAGAAGGATCTCAAGATAACAAACAGGCAGGAAATAGCATCATCACAGAAGCTTCCACCTTCCTTCATTGTGCACCTAAGACGCTGACATCGGAGTGCAGGGGTCCTGTGGATGCCGAAGAACAGACTGAGTGTGGATGACGAGGGTCAGTCCTGCCAGCAGGAGAGAACAGGAAGCCAGCCTCCCAGAGCCACAGATCAGGCCTCCAGGAAAACACAGACAAAGGTCAAGAGCAGGCAAAGGAGCACCATATTACATCCAAACTGTAACTTTGACCCCATCTTGCAACAGGGAGCTTGGTCAGCCAAATCGGAGAGGCCCCTCCTTGCCTCCAGCTGGGACCTCGAGTCAGCGGAGATCAGTGGGCAGCGGTCCCCTTAAGGCTGACACATG
>NW_027546535.1:0-603 GCF_008692635.1 Crocuta crocuta
ACAACTGAGCCTAGGAAAAATTATGTAAAAAGCAAATTTAACACAGGCCTACTTGATTAAGAGCAAGTCCACTAAACCTTCCTCAATGTTACAGGAATTTTTAATAGATTCTAAATTTTGGGGTTTAGGTACAAATGCTAAAAATGAGATCAACCAGAATATACGTGTGTTGAGTCAGAACAAAGCTAACGTCTGTTTTTCAGAAATTTCACAGATCTCATGAAATTTCAAACGAGTGGAAAACAATGGCTATGTTTTTTTTCCAAAATGCTATAACTTAAAAATGTAGGTAACAGAAAAATCATGCAAATTAATGTGTATTAACAAAGTAAATGTCCAAAAGAACACTGTAAATACTGTATCTCTTACTTCAAATGAAAAGTAAAATATCACAAAATGTTAAAAATTATGGGAAAAAGTTATTGACATGAAAACAAAAAATAGACATACTTTCTAGCCACCCTCCTCATGCCAGTTATCATATGGAAAATTGTTTTAAAGAAAGCTGCTTCAAATTTTTACCTGTAAAAATTTAATTCTTCCCGCAAGTGCAGAGGGATTACTACAACTTTTGCTTCTGGTTGCATTTAAGTAGCATTTAAT
>NW_027546536.1:0-603 GCF_008692635.1 Crocuta crocuta
GTTTTCAATAACTATCAAATTGGGAAGGAATCATGCATGACATTACCTGAATGATGAACTCCCCACAGTGTTCTTTCACACGGTTGAGTACATATATTAATACTTCCATGCCACGCTTTCTACACATCACCAACTGAGAGAAACAAATTGGTCACAAGGCTAGATCCTGAAAAGTAATATTTCACAGGGTTGAGGATACTGCACTTGCCTCCCTGGTCTTTGCTTCTGTACACAAAGACTAATCACTTAGTAAAGATGATGATAGTTGCATGATGCATTCTCCATAGTATTCTTTCACAGAGTTAGGTATATAAAACTGAAGTTTTCCTTCCAGGTTTGTGTATTCAAACATTATTAACTTAGTGAATCAACATAGGAAACAACAGGTGCCTTCTGCCGAATGTGGTTTCATAAGTTAGAGCACCTGCACTTCCTTCACTAGTCCCAGCATTTGTTTTCAATAATTATCACCTGATAGTTAGCTGATATTAGTAATCCTGATATTAGCTGAATAATCAGTTTCTCACTGTGTTCATTCACATGAGTATATGCACTCATACTTCCAAGCAAGTGTTTCTACACATCACCAACTTAGTGACACAA
>NW_027546537.1:0-600 GCF_008692635.1 Crocuta crocuta
TATTGCTGGGTCATAGGGGAATTCTACTGTTAGTTTCCTGAGGAAACTCCACACTGTGTAAACATTATTTTAAAGGATGGGCATTCAGTTGAGACATCAGAAAACCCCCACCTTAAACAGCAAAAGCAACAATAACAAAATAAAACAATACCTACTCTACATCTGCCCTCATAAAGGTTAAACCATCTCCTGGCCAGATATACAGGGGAGAGAAAGCTTAAATGTTGAATCCTATTAAGTTAGAAGGGCTTGGGGAAAGGACTGAGCTTCTCAGAAGCTCCACTAGCAAAATACAAACTGGAGAATACACAAGCTCAAAGTGCTCATCTGGAAATTGAACAGTGTACTAGAACAATAATCAATACTTTCTAGGAGGAGATAACAGATTCTATAACATAAAATTTATCATTTACAGTGTCCAGTGTAAGTAAAAAATTAGTAGATATTTAAGGAATTGAAAACTGTGGAGCGCCTGGCTGGCTAGTCAGTTAAGCACCTGACTTCAGCTCAGGTCATCATCTTACTGTTTCTGGGTTTGAGGCCTGTGCAGGACTCTGCTGACAGCTCAGAGCCTGGAGCCTGCTTCTGATTTTGTCTCCC
>NW_027546538.1:0-603 GCF_008692635.1 Crocuta crocuta
CCCGAACACTCGGGCAGCAACCTGTGGGAATAGCTTCCGGAAGGAGGCAGCCTCAGGACACAGACAGGCCACGGACCAGGGAGTACCTGCCAAGGACCCAGGTCTGTGAGAAGGAGAGGCCACTTCAGGGAAACCCTTGCCTCGCACCAAGACTGACCACTTAGATGTGGAAGGGGCCCTTATGACAGGCGTCCAAGCACCAAGGCCCAACCGGCAAGTTGAAACTCTGCCAGAATGTCCCAAATTGTCCTATTCAAGCGCCATCTCACAGCCTGGGGGAACTCTGAGTGACAGTCCCTCCAGAACATCAACCGCGAAGAGCCTTCGGTTCTTTCTCCTTCTCCTTCTCCTTTCCAGGCTCCCAGCTTCCCACCTTCCTCTTTCTGTGCCTGCAGGGCCTGGGGCCTCATCATCTATCAAGATAAAATCCATCAAAGTCTCTGGGAAGGAGGAAAATACGATGAGTTCGTGGGGGTAATAAATCTCCTTTACCATAGGTGGTGAGCAAGGAATTCATCCCAGACTGTGCTCTTGAAAAATGAGGGGGTGTGTGCGGACAGTGTGTACCTGGTCACAGGGGTGGGTGTGCGGGGGCACTGAGGC
>NW_027546539.1:0-603 GCF_008692635.1 Crocuta crocuta
GAAGTCGGATGCTCAACTGACTGAGCCACTCATGCGGCCCCTGGAGGCAGGACTCTATCTCACAGCCAGGAGATCATGACCTGAGCCAAAATGAAGAGTCGGATGTTTAGCAGAGCCACCCAGGTGCCTCAGCTACTGCAAAATTGTTGATCCGACATCATCCCTCCATGTTTGGTGCTTATGTCATCCTGGTGTAGTATTTCTCCAAACTTCTATCTTTGATCTTAAGGAAAATGATCATTCCTTTTCTGGTTGAAGATTTTCTTTGTGACTCACTTTCCTTTGGCTATTCCCTGGCATTCCATCGACTATTCTATAAAGCAACCTGTGGTAAACCAGGAGCCACAAACAACTGTCCCTCCAGATACATATTTTTAAATATGTTCTAAAATTATCTATATTATTTGATACTTACAAACACATACATCTGAAATCTCCTACAAAGATGAAAAACAGCCAAGAGCAGACTCAATCCCAAATGGCAACTGCAGAAAGCTATCTTTTTCAGTAGGGCACACACCCCTAGTTAGCAGTAGCATCCATTTACATGATGATTGCATAAGCATTTATTCTTGCCACACCTCATTTATTTATATTACCTCA
>NW_027546540.1:0-602 GCF_008692635.1 Crocuta crocuta
CTAGAAAACAGTTATGTAAAATTATTTTAACATTTCTGCAGGATATCTCTTCCTAATCACTGGACACTCACATGCTCAGCCGCTACTGGAGGCAGTGGAGATACAAGTATCTATAAGGTTGAAATAAAGGTAAATTTTTACTGAATTCTTATTTTATAGTGTTAAATCCACAAGGAAGTCAATGAAGTCAAATACCCAAAATCTAATGGGATGCCAACACCCAGAATAATCTAGTTTACACATAAAGTTGGACAAAACAAGTAGCAATCCTTTAGAATTATTTTGGATGCCTCAATAAGCAACTCCGAAGAGCTATGAAGGTACTAAGGCAGAGAAGTAACTATACATTCTGAAATCCCCTCCTCACCCTACACCTTCTAGGATCATACTAATAGGCAAAAATAATAACATAAGAAACATGGCAAGTGCCTACTACTACCACATTTAGGCAAGCTTATATATGTAACCATGAGTGTATACTTTTATTATACAAACAGTAAAAATTCTATGCAACAGAAATCTTCACTAAAGCCTGTAAGATCAAAAGTGACACATCGAGGGGTTCCTGGGTGGCTCAGTCAGTTAAGTGTCTGACTTCAGCT
>NW_027546541.1:0-603 GCF_008692635.1 Crocuta crocuta
TGGGGCTCGAACTCACAAACCGTGAGATCGTGACCTGAGCTGAAGCCTGATGCTTAAACGACTGAGCCACTCAGGGACTTCAGAGAGGAAAGGCTTTTAAGAAGTGAAGTCAGCAATATCAAATGGCATAGAAAGGTCATATAAGAAAAAGACTAATAAGTGTCTGTTGTATTAAAATCTCCCAGCATCTCTAATGCATGGTTCTGCTGTTCTCTTTTTACGACACAGCTGTCCAAGGATCTGGTATCCTATTCTTGAACTCTAGTACAGTGGTTATAATAATGTATCTGCTGGCAGACCTCACCCTTGCCTAAATTCATCCATGAAGCTGTTCAAAGATACTTGACACCTATAATGTTTCCTACACTGAATTATTTGTGGACTAAAAAATATAGACCATTTACCATTCTAAAAAATGATACAAGGTAATCAGAAAAATAGAAGTTAATTAATCAAATTGAAAACATACACACACACAAATGTATGGTTACACATTGTGAGGAGTGTTATGAGAAACAATGTTTGCTATAGTAAACATGAAAGAATCAATATGCTGTTCAGCAGTTGTTCAGAGCATGCTTTTCAGTGAAAATAACTTTTTTT
>NW_027546542.1:0-602 GCF_008692635.1 Crocuta crocuta
TGAGATCATGACCTGAGCTGAAGTTGGATGCTTAACCAGCAGAGACACCCAAGCGCCTCTGTCTTTCCTTTTTATAAGGACACCAGTCTCATGGGACCACGACTCACCTTAACTACCTCTTTCCTACCTCCATCTCCAAATACAGCCACCTTGGGAGTCTGGAGCTGGAGCATTGAGTTATGGTGTGGTAGAGGTAGAGCCCCTCCCTAAGGAATGTGGTGGAGGCCTTTTCAGAGCAAAGGAAGACAACGTGGCCCAGTCAACTCCTATACACATATGCATAGTTCTGACAGACTCTGTAACCTGGACTTGTCCAATCAGACTATATGTGTCACCATATATGGGAGACAAAGGAGAAATTTCATAAAAGACTACACCTTGCTGTGCTCGGGGCTCAGTCTTTTGGATCTTAGCCCGCTGAGCCTGTGAGAACACGAATAAAGCTGCTTCCTGGAGAGTAAGGCCTCAGTGTCCCATCCCTCGGTGCGAGAATGCTGCTACAAAGGGGATGTACAAGTCAGTCCATGAGGACACGTGGCAGAGGCTCATTTAGAAAATTAGGAAGAAATTTAGAAAATTTAGAAAATTGGAATAAAAAAAAA
>NW_027546543.1:0-603 GCF_008692635.1 Crocuta crocuta
GCACAAATCCAGTGCCTGGACACACGGATCCTGACACACGCATGCGTATGCTCACACCTACAGCCACATCTGCACACACGCGTCCATACACAAATCCAGATCCACACGCGTTTCCACCACCCGTGGCTCTTAACACACACACTCACACCTACGGTCACACGCACCTGCAGGCACACAGATGCACGGACATCCAGACACAGCGTGAGGGCAGCCACGCAGGTGGCGCACCGCCTCCCGGACGCAGTCGCACACATGCATGCGTGCAGAGTCACACGTGCAGCCGTGCACACACACACGCGCACACACACGCCCACCCTCCGGTTCTCTGGACCCTGGGCCCGCCTGCCTGCTCCCCACCCGCCCGGAGAAGTCTTCATCACCAGGGAGCAGTGGACCCCTTATTATGATTTTAGGGATCGGAAAGCCACCTCCAACCCCCTCTCAAGTCTCCACCCAGAGAGAGGGCCACCATTCCTAGGGAAAATCAAGCCCTATACTGTCCTGTGGATTCGGAGCCCCTGGTCTAGCCCCAGCCACCACCCTTCCATGTCGGGTGCAGAGGGCTGGGTATCTGGGGTCCTGGAGGGCGGGGTGCGGAGGGCT
>NW_027546544.1:0-604 GCF_008692635.1 Crocuta crocuta
GGGGGAAAATATCAGGATAGGGCCTATGAGGTTCTTAGAGGTTGAGTACTGGAAGTTTGACAAAGCTCTGACTATGAATTATGAGCATCACATCCTGAGGGTAGATTCCAGTAAGTCTGGCAGCAGGAGTCACACGTGAAATGGAAAAGGATGAAAGGCCATGAGTGCCCACAGTGTCAGCTCCACTGGATCAGGTAACTGATATAGCACTTTTCTGTTCACCTTGTAACAGTTCCACATGATGGCTATTCTCTTGTTTATCTTTCTTTTGCAGATGACATAAGTGACATTATTTGGCTTCTTGCATGAAGAGGCGATGTCGCATGATGCATGAAAGGAGACTATCATGCTAACTGGACCTGGGTTCACATCAAAGCTCCACTGCCTTCTAGCTCTGTGACATTGAGTGCATTCTTGAACCTCTCTGATTCTCAGTCATGCTTTGTACAGCATGGAGAAAATAATACCTACTCCATCGATTTGGTAGAAGATTAAAGTAACATAATGATCCTACAGCCCTTACCGGTGGTTCCAGTTCATGTGAAACACTCAAGAAACGCTGTCTGTTCTTATTTTCACTGTGATTGCTGTGACTGCTAAAAGT
>NW_027546545.1:0-604 GCF_008692635.1 Crocuta crocuta
TTAATGTTTATTTTTGAGAGAGACAGAGCACAAGTGGGGGAGGGGTTGAGAGAGAGAGGGGGAAACAGAATCTGAAGTGGACTCCAGGCTCTAAGCTGTCAGCACAGAGTCCGATGCAGGGCTCAAACCCATGAATGGGGAGATCATAACCTGAGCCAAAACCAGACGCTTAACCAAAATTCTTTCTAAGGGGCTAAACTGGGCACAGAAATTATGTTACTGGGAGGCTAAGAAATTTAGAATCTAATCAACAACAAAGGTTGTAGGGGAGACAGAGGACAGTTTTCATTCAACCTCCTGATGTTTACTTAAGGTCTATTCCAACCCCAAGGTGGAGAAAGAGAATATTAGAAGAACGCCTACCATGCTGCACTGCACACTGTACCACACTGGATACCGCAGTTTCCCAGGGGCACGCAGCCACACACGTGCTGGGGCTGCATGAGTAACACGGGTGGTGGAGGGGAGGCAGGCCTCCCTGCTGCAGGGGGAGATTACAGACAAGCGGGGAAAGGTCGCCAGATGAGCCATGTGGATATCAGTACGGACTCAAGTTCCTCTTTGTACCAATACGGCGGTCACATACGGAAACGTTTACAGGCAA
>NW_027546546.1:0-604 GCF_008692635.1 Crocuta crocuta
TCAATCATTCCAAATAAGAGAATGTGGAAAGTAAGACTTACTTTTGTCTTCTTCTTTGAACTTTTTGCCTCTCCACTCAGGAAAGGAAAGATGATATTTAAATTTGGTATGAATTAAAGCATTGTCCGGGCTACCTTTGTGACAATATTTAAGTGCCTTATAATCACAATGGAGACATATTTGAAATGTCTAACAGAGCCCATTTGGAAGCTCAAAGCAAACAGCTAGAAAAATGTGGAAAAAAGAAAATGCCATTTGTGACAAGATTTCATAGCACTTGAGTTCTGGTTTTAATTTTCTCCAAAAGGCAGTTGGCATTGGGCAATATGCCATCTGATGGTATTACTCTCTGAAGTAAGTCTCTAAGCTCACTGCCCAGGGAGGTATGGGAGACTGAGGACATTCTCCCTATACTGAGTTTTTCTCTATCTTCTGTCCAAATTAGGTCTTTTGCAGGGTTTGGGAGGAGATGTCACTGTGCCCCAGAAAACCCTAGAAAATAAAGGCTCTTGTTTGATGAATCTACTGATACACTGAATACCAGGTCACACTAGTGTTCTCTTGACCCTGCCAAAGACTCAGATTAAAATCATAACAGGCCTAC
>NW_027546547.1:0-604 GCF_008692635.1 Crocuta crocuta
CCTGGGGACATGAAATATTCTGGAAGTAGATACTGTGAGGACTGCACCACTCGTGAGGATAATCAACATTTGGAGTCTATACTTTAAAACGGTAAATTGTGAGGTAGTGGTCAAGCCCAGAGACCCAAAGACCAGAAAAGCAAGAACTCTTGGGCCATTTTCTGCAGTCCTGACTCACACAGCCCATAATCCCAATATGACTGCAGGATGACAGAAGCAGGAGTAGAGATCCTAAGGTAGACGAGCTACCAGGCTTGAGGGGCAATCCAGGCCATCTGAGTTGCCCCATGGATACTGCACTGTCAGGACAGAAGTGGACCGTGAATCAGAGGCCAGCTCCAGAGCAGAGAGCAACAAACATCACCTGACACCCTTGGGAAAGGCAAGATTGGGTGACGGGTGGTGCTAATGTGGGCAGCATTCAACAGGGAGTACAGGGGAGAGAACAGAGCTCTGAGAGAGAAGAGCTGTTTTGGGGTCGGAAATCGCTTGCCCTGCGTTTTAGGTAAGGAAACCACCTTTCCTCCTAAATAAAGCAGGCAGGGCCTCTGTCCATGAGGTTGAAGCTAGCCCTGGGGTCACATCTTCTCCTTCTCTCCTGAGG
>NW_027546548.1:0-604 GCF_008692635.1 Crocuta crocuta
TCCCCCCCCCAGGCAGATGGGCCTTATCTCCACCCAGATCCAAGTGATATAACACAGTGTGCCTGAGCTCAGTTCCAAAGAAAACTGAACTGGCTTGGGTGCAGCCCAGCTGAGTCGAATTCCGCATGTGACAAACATTAACCGAAGGAAGTTCCGTCAAAAAGAAAACAGTGGCGACATTTTTCAAAACTTGGGTTTCCCAACACCGTAGCGATGAAATGAAATCGAGCCCTCATTCCTGAGGCTTTATCTTCTGTGTGATGGTGTGATGACAGAGCTCGGCTCCGGGTTGGGGACACGGCATCCATAGCCCAGCATGCTCGTCCGGGAAACAGATTTCCTGGCGGAGACACGTGGCCGTGCCCCCGTGAGCATCAGGAGCTTCTGAGTCACCTGACCCTGCCTCCCCTGGTGGCTGCTCAGATGTGCTCAAGATCGTCTTGGGCTGAGAAGGAATTTGGATGGGAACCTCTGAAGGCATTGCCATCGTCCTACTTTGATGGGACACTGAGGAAACAGATGCTGAGGCCTGAACACCCAGTGTTGCCCCATGCAAAGGGGGTCCGGGCCAGCTGGGTCTGCACTGCAAGTCACAGAACAGCGA
>NW_027546549.1:0-604 GCF_008692635.1 Crocuta crocuta
AAAAAAAAGTTTCCCTCTTTCTCTGAAAGAAAACACTAGAATATAATGGAGCAAAAGCGACACACACTGGAGGAAGAAAGTTGTGACCTAAGCAGGGTAAATAGCGGAGGGGGTCAAGAGCTTCCGGGACACAGGGGCCCAGGACTGTAACAGGGGTGAGGTGAGAGAGCCAGAGGCAAGGATGGGCACTGGGGTGTCATACTGGCTTTTATTTTCTCCCAAATATTTGGAGTGGCTACTAGAGGCAAAGCACTGTCCTGGGCATTTTATTTCTGCATCTCCTCTAATTCCCACAGCAATCCTATTAGATAGGAATGATTCCCAGGAAACAAGATCAGAGAGATTGAACGACTTGTCCACAGTCACACGGACAGAGGTAACTACAGTGAGGTGTGATCCAAGCTGCTTCACCCACAAGCTCGGGCTTGTCCTTGCAGCCTTTCCTGATGAGCACCTGCTCAGGGACTCCCCTCTCTCACTGGCTCTCTCTGCTCCTCTCTTACCCCAGGCTCTGACTGGCTTATTTCACTTAGCATTAAACTCTCTATATCCATCCACGTTTTTGCAAATGGCAACATTCTTTTTCATGGATGAGTAATATTCC
>NW_027546550.1:0-604 GCF_008692635.1 Crocuta crocuta
CCCTGCAGGGCCGCCCGGCTCACCTGCCCGGAAGGCCAGCCCCACGGTGGCTGGGGCCTGCGGCCGTGCCGTCTGACTGGTGAAGCCGCACTCTCCCAGTGTCTTGCCATCATCCAGAAGCTGGTCATCCTGGGGAGGGAGGCGGGCAAGGGTGTTAGGAGAGACTCCAGGGGGTCCCCAAGACTTCCCCGAAAGTCAGGATTCAGCGAAGACCGCCCCAAATAGGGCCCAGGACCACCCAAGTATATCAAACAGTTTCCGGGGCTATGCCCAAGATTTTCCAAATCAGAACCTCCCAGGGTAGGGCTCTGGAATCCGTTTGTTTTTTCCCCCACCCCAAACTCAGGGGAATCTAAGTTCAAGACTCAGTGACACAGTCTGTCCACAGGCAGGACTGACTTGTTTCCCGGCTCGGCCCCCTTGGACAAAGTACTTCATCTTTTTGATGTGAAATGTTATCAGTAAGACAGGAACTACTGGAACTCCCAACTTGTAGGGCAGCCCGGTTGTTTCACTGATTGAAAGACACACAGAAAACACGGAGCACAGTACATGGAAGGAGCACAGGCAGCAGGAGAAAAGTCTGGAATGAAAGGCCAGTCTC
>NW_027546551.1:0-603 GCF_008692635.1 Crocuta crocuta
GAGCCATGGGATTGAAGCCTTTTGGGGTTAAACAAGGTGTTCCTGAGATGCAATCAACTCACCTTGTGAGCCACTTCATATTGGGGGTGGGGGGAGCTGAAGAGGAACCTGAAATTCATGTCATCAATGGGAATGAGAGAACAAGAGAGAAACAGGAGATGGGGGGAGGGGGTGAGTTTGGTCCTACTGAGTTTGAAGGGCCAGAGACCATCAGGTGGAGGTGTCCTGAAGACAGCTGGCAGTTGATGTCTTCCACTTCAACAAAGGACTGAGATGAGAGGCTGTCCAAATTGAAGACGCTGTTGAAGTGGTAGAACAGTCTGCTCACTCAGGGAGAGCCAGGGGCCAGTTGGTGCAATGGGATTCCAGCCCTGTTGCTCTTCAAGCTCGCCTTTTGCAGTACTTTGAACTGTTACCACATTCTTGCTCCGTACAGATCCTGTACACCTCTGCCTTCCACAGGATCTATTTCTCCACTGTGTTTGGCAAGGAAAGACAAAAGCAGATGGCCAGACGGGATGCCTAAGGTGGCTCAATTGCTTAAGGGTCTGACTTCAGAGCTCAGGTCATGATCTCACAGTTCATGGATTTGAGCCCCGCATC
>NW_027546552.1:0-603 GCF_008692635.1 Crocuta crocuta
TCTGGGATGTCTCAGTTGGTTAAGCGCCTGAGTTCAGCTCAGGTCATGATCTCATGGTTCATGAATTCGAGTCTCGCATGGTGCTCTCTCTTCTGTCGGTGCAGAGCCTGCTTGGGATCCTCTGTCCCCCCCTCTCTGGTCCCTCCCCTGCTAATATGCATGCCCTTTCTCTTTCTCAAAAATAAACATTAAAAAATAAATAAATAAACATAAAAAAAAGAAGACTGAAGTTTTACTTACTCCATTTTTTCCCAATTTTAACCATATTGTGATTTGCCTTGAGAGGACAGTGAGGCATTTTCTAAGAAATAGCCCTACATCCCCTCTTATCTCCAATGACACTAAGTTTTTCTAAATTTTTCTAACTTTGGGTGATATGCTGCTCATTGCTTTGGAACCAGAAAAATAACTTGTCTTAAATGAGATTCCTCACTACAAGCAAATTCTAAAATCCTGGAGGTCAGAGACGTGTCTTATACAGCTTTGTATGATGCTTATCAATATGTTTGGCCAAAATCATACATGTTCAATAAATAGCTGCTGATGAGTAAATCATACGTGCGTGTATGTGCATGTACGTCTCTCTCTCTCTCTCTCTCTCTC
>NW_027546553.1:0-604 GCF_008692635.1 Crocuta crocuta
CAAGAGGGGCTTGAGGGTTGGAGCATCCTATTCCTGAACTGGGTCTCTCACCATGGGTGAATGGAAATGTAGAATCCTGCCTTCCTGGCCATACTGGAAACCACTGATAGACCCAAGTTTGGTAATGACAGATGTGATATTCTTTGGGAAATTCAGACATTTCTAATCTCATTGTGAAGACTATCAGATAGATAATCAAGTAAGACTTTCATATGACCACTGCCTGATAGAAGTCGAACTGCTCAGTACTCCCAAGGAAAGCCATTCATTCACAGGTCAAGTGCACAGGGCACGCGGTTATATTCTCACTGAAACTTGCCTTTGAGCTGCACTCCTTGTTCTTAATGCTTCCATCTAAAGCCAGATAGGATGAGTCTCTTGACTCTTCCAACATGATACTTTAAAACCTAGCTGCTCATCCCAAGTCTTATACACACCAAACTCCCAGAGCTTCCTCATGACTTTATTTGGACAGAACACTCAGCATTCTGATCACTGTCTTGTAGACAGTGGCAATATGCCTTATAAACTGTGCAATGGAGAATTAGAGACAATCTTTGACGTGAACCTAAAACATTACCACCTAGAGAAGGTTCTTATTCTG
>NW_027546554.1:0-604 GCF_008692635.1 Crocuta crocuta
GTTTATACACCGACCATGAAGCAACAGAAAGAGAAATCAAGAAACGGATCCCATTCAAATGGCACCCAAAGGCATCAAATACCTAGGAATCAACCTAACCAAAGGTGTAAAAGATCGGTGTGCTGACAGTAATAGAAAACTTATGAAGGAAGTTGAAGAAGACACAAAGAAATGAGAAAACATACCATGCTCATGGATCGGAAGAATCAAGACTATTAACATATCAATAGTACCCAAAGCTATCTACACATTCAATGCAATCCGAATCAAAACCGCACCAAGGTTTTTCGCAGAGCTAGAACAAACAATCCTAAAATTGGTATGGAACCACATCAGACCCCGAATAGCCAAAGGAACATTGAAGAAGAAATCCAAAGTGGCGGGCATCACAATCCCACACTTAGCCTCTGATACAAAGCTGTGATCATCAAGAGACGATGGTACCGGCACAAAATCAGACACATAGACCAAGGGAATAGAACCGAGAACCCAGAACTGGACCCACAAATGTATGGCCCATTAATTTTTGACCAAGCAGGAAGCAGTATCCCATGGAAACAAGACAGCCTCTTTAACAGACGGTGCTGGGAGAACTGGACACCAA
>NW_027546555.1:0-605 GCF_008692635.1 Crocuta crocuta
ATCAATAGGTTACATTCCATTTTATTGCTCAGTAGCATTTCATTGTATGGATATACCACAATTTGCTTATTTATTCAGCTGTTGATCTGCGTTTGAGTCCCCAACTCCCTCTGTCCAGTTTTTGGCTTTAACAAATAGAAGGGCTATGAATACTGATGTGCAAGTCCTTTTAAGGATGTAGAATTTATCAGGGGTACATGCTTAGCAGAGGGATGACTGGATCATCTGACATTTACCTTTTGAAGAAGCTGACAAACGGTTTTCCAAGGTGATATACCATTTTACATGCCCCTCAGCAGTGTGTATTTCCAGCTCCTCTACAGCTTCTCCCATACTTAGTATTTTAATTTTAATAATTTTAATTTCAATCTACTAAGTATATAGTGATAATTCATGGGGGCTTAAATTTGCATTCCCCTGAGAAGTAATGATGTTAAGCATTTTTTAAATGTGCTTATTTCCTATGCACATATCTTCTTTGGTGAAGTGTTACTTTACTGGGCTATTTCTTATTAAATGAGCGTGGAGAGTTCTTTATATATTCCAGATGGAAGTCCTTGTTCAGATACATGCTTTCCAGTGACTCTCTCCTAGTCTGTGGCTTA
>NW_027546556.1:0-605 GCF_008692635.1 Crocuta crocuta
AGTTGTTCAGTTGCAATGCCTAACGCTTTTTCATTCTTATATATTGACCCATCAAAATTTATATCATGGGTAATAGAATAATAATTTATAAAGCATGCACTTAAAAATAAATATGGGAGATAGAGCACCGTTAGAACTAATTTGGGCTCGATGCCCAGAGAAATCACACATGGAGATGTTCTGGACTTAAACGTATTCACAAAGACACATGTTATTGGCTAAACCTCCTGGTGGATTCCTGTTTAACTCCGTGAAGCAGAGACATGTATCGCAGAGCCAGTACTGGTTTGCATCGAACTGTAGAAAGGTTGTCCACACTCCCAATAGTTTTATACACAAATACAGTCCACGGAACGTACACGTTGTGTTTGCAAACACACAGTGAAAAGTCAGGGCTAACCAATCACCGCTGGCTGTGAATAATCTGGCTGGTCTTTGTTTTCTTTGAGTGAAATCGCTACAAAGTTCATTCCTATGTTTTGCTTTGGTTTCTCAACGCAAAAAAAAAGTGTGCTGACAGCAGGGGCTTTTCCTTTTAGCAGACAGCACTATTGGCCCCTATTTGAAAAGTCCAAGGTGCAAGCTAGAAGACTCTCCCTACAAAG
>NW_027546557.1:0-605 GCF_008692635.1 Crocuta crocuta
GTGTGTGTGTGTGTGTGTGCACGTGTGAGTGAATTCAATCCATTGTGTCCATAGGTTTGACCGTGGGTTTTGGTTTTTAAATATGGTCTGTACTAATTCCAGCTCCAAGGGACACACTTTGGGAAGGGTGGTAGCAACCTTTCGGCAGACTTGCTCGCGACAGTATTTCAAAACACTGAAATATTTTGAGAGTAGTATTTCCATCTGTCCATACGTCAGCCGTGTATGCATTTCAGTAGGTTTTGAAAGTAACGGGAACCAAAATGACCACACGCACAGCGGGCGAGATCAGTGAACTGTGGACTTTGACCCCAATTAATTCTTAATTTGCTTTAAGAACGTATCCATTACATCGATTCTTTTTTTGTTTGTTTGTTTGTTTTGTTTTACTTCCAACACAGAAGTGGACGCGGTACACCATGTTGCCCCGGATTCGCTGGTGCCACGAACGGCTTCCTGGCAGGATTCATCATCAGGCTATGCCGGCAGTTTCCAGAAGCCTGGGTGCCCAGGAGCTTGCTTTTTCGTTTTTGTAGCTGTTTGGTGCAGAGTAGACATATGTCCAGGTGGAGGTCCATCACGAGGAGGCTGCGCCCTTGACCAGA
>NW_027546558.1:0-605 GCF_008692635.1 Crocuta crocuta
CCGCCTGGCCCCCCCGCCTCTGCGCACCTCACCTCTGGCTGGGCTGCTGTTTTCCACCCGGAGGGCGAGGCTCTGTGCGCGCAGGCTGCCTTGCGAGCTGGCTGAGAAGCTCCGGGTCCCCGGCGTCGATGGAAAGCGCCAACCAGGCCGGGCCACCGCGCTGCTTCCAGGACGTACAGAAGGCGCGCACGTGAGCGGGGTCGAACCCCGGATGCCAAGGAGGCCCCTGCCGGGGAGGAACCTGGATCCGATCCTGTGAGTCAGCCGACCCGGCCTCTGCCCACGCCCACCTGCATCTGCTGACCATCTGCCGGAGCTTGGCCAGCGGCGCAGGTGCGGCCTCTCGGGAAGATGGACACCACCTGCTTGACCCCGTGGGCCCACCCGCCGGCGGGGCAGGGGGCATCTCCTCACCTGGCTCCCCCTCAGGCACCGCGGGGAGGCTCCTGAGCCCACCGCCTTTCTCCCAGGGGACCCCTGTCCCCTTGCTGGTGTCAGGGCTTCTGCCTGGACCTCCTCCTGAGGCCACCAGGCAGCTCTTCAACCACCCTGGAGCCCCCTCCCAAGCCATTGACCGAATGGAAACAATAAAGCTTTTTGCAGAA
>NW_027546559.1:0-605 GCF_008692635.1 Crocuta crocuta
CTCTCTCTCTCAGTAGGGCTGTATGGTTTTCAAGTGAGTGCACTCTCACCTGGGGTCAGGAAGCCCAAACTCCTGACATCCTAAGAGACCCTGAGGACTCCATAACCATCTCATGGAAGGAGGGGGAAGCCCCTTTATCTCACCCACATCCTCGTGGGCTGAGAAGAAATGTCCCAGAGCACCGGATGACAGTCCAGAAAGGCAAGTATGAGTGAATCCAACAGCTACATTCAGACCCAAAGAGAAGCTGAAGTTGGGTCCAGACAGAGGTCACTTTAGGCAGAAGTCCAGACAACATGGGAGAGAGACTTGAGGTCTTCTAGATAACTGGGATAGATAACTGGGGAGACAAGATAATGGTTCAAAGTTTTAGTCTGCTACTGGCAAAGCAGAAAACATCCCCTGCAGAAAGAGGAGTCAGGAAAGAATCCAACTCTGTAGCCAACAGACACCATTATATCTGTGGGTACTCACACAGTAGCATGCGCAAGAGGCTTTGGGAAGGGGAAATACATTATTGTGCTCTTATTATAAGAACATCTAGGGAGCCTAGCAGGGAAAGTGTTTGATGAGGTCAAAGCCCATGCATTTGGGTGGGAGGGCAG
>NW_027546560.1:0-605 GCF_008692635.1 Crocuta crocuta
AAAAAATTTAACTGGTAGGCCTGCTCATCGATGCACACAGCCTCAGCCTTTCCAACCATGAATCTGACCAGAGCACATGGAAAGTTGCATAGCTGATCCAGCAGCCTTACATACAACGGCACTTCAACAGAGAGCACAACCTGTGGCTTTCCCCATCTGCAGAGCAAACTGGTGGCCTCACTTGGTCAGAGAATTCAGTGCATGGGTCCGCCTGAATCAGGCCCTCAAACAATGGGCTGCACAGGCCTGGGGCCCCAGCCTGCTGCCCTGCCGGTGCAGGGAAGTTTACTCATAGCCCCATCTATTACTGAATATAGCACCCAATCTTGACTACCTACTAAGCCTGACCAGAGAATTCACGCAACCATGAGGTCCATTCGGTAGCCACACATGGGTAGGGATCCAAGCTGTCAGCATTATCCTACTGTTCTCAGCCCCGTCCTCATCCTCAGAGCTTGAACAGTTGCTTCGCCTCAAAATAGACAATAATTGCAGGACCCACCTGCCCAAAGACATGACTAAGAGGCACATCAGAGACCAAAACCAAGCTAACTAGTGAAGAAACTGTCTGATAAAGCAAACTTATAAGTTACTCAAATGCACAA
>NW_027546561.1:0-606 GCF_008692635.1 Crocuta crocuta
CTTTATATAAAGCTGCCCTGGACACAGAGACAGGGAGCTGCGTGCCTTCCTCCCCCAACATACACAGTAAAGTATATAAGGAGTGAGGTGTGATCTGTTAAAGTCACAAAAGTTCAAGGAAAGAATCTCACAGGAGTCTATGGGGAAAATTCCACGTGATGATGAAGATGCTAGACACATGGGTTAAGAGTGTGTGTGCTCATACCACAGAGATGTCAAGACAGACCAGACAGATGCCGGAGGGCCAGAGGAAGGCCTGAGGGTTGGATGGGCAGGTACAGCCCCATCCTTATAGATCGTCACCTATACAAAGACACTCATCGCCCTGAAGACATCAGGGCCATCCTCTGGGACACCTTTACAGAGTTCAGTGGGGCCATTGGAGTGGCCAAGATCTCAGAGGGAAGACCATGGCCGCAGGCTCAGGCCCGTTCTCAGTCTGTCAACTCCTCTGTTTCTCCACAGAGCAAGTATCCCAGCCTGTTCTCCACGTCAGCAACACCACAGTCACAGAACATAAGGACTCTGTGGTCCTGACCTGCTCCACAAATGACGTGGGGATCTCCATGTGGTGGTTCTTCAATGGCCAGAGTCTCCATCTCATGG
>NW_027546562.1:0-605 GCF_008692635.1 Crocuta crocuta
TAGTGTGGCTCAAAAGACTTGAGCATGGGAATGAAAAACTAAATATTTCATCTGCAAGTTGAGGTTCACTGATTCACTAGTATTGTAAATCATATTCTAATGTCTAAAGAAACCCAATGAAACGTGAAAATGTTTTCTTCAGAGAGAATCGCACTTCCCTTCAAATATCAAGTAAGATGTCGAGGGGCACCAGGGTGTCTCAGCTGGTCAAGTTTCTGACTTTGGCTCAGGTCGTGATCTCACAGTACATGGATTCGAGCTCCTGGTCAGGCTCTCTTCAGTCAGCACTGAGCCCGCTTCAGCCCTCTACCCCTCCCCTTCTCAAAAAGTAAGTAACAAATTAAAATAAATAAAATAAAATATGATGTCCAAACAAAGGATTTCATGGAAAGAACGGCAAGACACTTTGAAGACTGCCGTCTCAGAACTTGTAGTTGAAGGCAGAAATTTACCATGAGGGAGATAAGTGGAGAGCTAGAGGATTGATGCTGGCTTTTATCGTAGCGATTTTAGTTTTAGCTTCAGTGCAGCATAACTGATATGCAGACGCCTCGCATTGCCTATGTCCATGTGAAGGGGCTCCGACAGTGATCTGTCCTGATGTG
>NW_027546563.1:0-606 GCF_008692635.1 Crocuta crocuta
TACCAAACCATTGGTTCTGTAAAGTAATAAGCTAAGTAGAGTCAACTTCTTTTCAGGTAGCAAAGTGAAGCGGTTAAAGAAGTGGGCTGTAAGTTGAACTGTTGATGTTTTAATCCTGGGTCTATCTCCCCAGGTATAGATGTGATACTTACTGAACAAGTTACTCGACTTCTCTACACTTCAATTTATTCATGTATACAGTGAAGATAATAGTGTTTTCCCTTACAGGGCTATTGAGGAGATTGCCTTTAGAATAGTACCTTAGAAATAAGGACTTAGTGTTGGCTATTATAATTTATTGTTTTGGTAAAAGCACCAGGATTTTCCTCCAGGTAACCACCATCTCTTTCTTTCTCAGTCCAGTTACCTGAGGTGGACTGAACCCCTGCTTTAGCTCCTCAGATATTGTCCATCTGAATAGATTGAGAGTCAAGGTCAACAGTTTTGATTTGAACCATTGAGAAGCAGGCATTTTTCTTTTCACTGGTACTTGCTAAGCTAATGACGGTAAACCTGGAGCCACTAGGAATCATCATATTGAGAGGCCCCTGCCTGAGGATTAAGCCAACATAGAAAAACAAAACAAAACAAAACAAAAAAAACAGA
>NW_027546564.1:0-602 GCF_008692635.1 Crocuta crocuta
AGTCAGACGCTTAAATGACTGAGCCACCCAGGCGCCCCCAAAACTTGCAAACTTTGAAAGAAAGAAACAAAGAAGTAAGCAAAAAAAGTCCACAGTGAGTTCTTTCTGTTGCTCTTTTTACTGAGCGGACGAAGTGAGTAAAACGCCCAGAAACACACACAAATCCTTTCCTGTAGTGTTTTAAGTTCGGAACGGTGATACATATTTAATGTTCTGAAGCAGAACTGGCTCACTTCCTATAAAGGGCCAGCTACTAAATCTGCCACTGTCAGGCCTCTGCCTGTAACCACACGGGTCTGCCCTTGTACGAAGGCAGTGTGGACGGGCATGGACTGTGCGTAGACCGATGCCTGTGCCTCTCGCTGATAGAGACTGGATTTTGAATTTCATATAATCTTCATTCACCAGTCACCAAATCATTTTTACCTTGCAGGGCGTATATGTACAAACGGGCAGCTGTATATGTACAAAACAGTACAGTTTTCTGTAGTTTTCTGACTCCTGTTCAATACAGAGAGTGGTTCCTACTTTATTTTATTTTTATTTTTTATGTTATCATTTTTAAAAAAATGTTTTATTTATTTCTAGGAGAGAGAGAGAGA
>NW_027546565.1:0-604 GCF_008692635.1 Crocuta crocuta
CAGGGCTCAAACTCACAAACTGTGAGATCATGACCTGGGCCAAAGATGGACACTTAACCAACTGAGCCAACCAGAGGTCCCCCAGCTTTCATCCAAGTGAGGTATATAATCCACATTTTTAAATTGGTAACTCTATCACATTAATATCTCGGGAATATGGATTTTAACGGTACTCATTGAAATCTAGAGGAAAATCAAAATACACGTACTATCCTCCTCCTTATTCCCTTCATAGTTAACTCCCATTTCCCATTTAAAATCAACACTGATAATATGTCCTTAACCACACAAATACGTGTTCATTGAAGTAATATCTCTAAAGTACAAAAACTGGAAACCACAGAAATGTTCAATGGCAAGGAATTTGCTGAATAAATAATGCCTCATTTATATAGTATATGGCTCAGTACACTAACCTCAAGCCATTATAAGAGGAGGAGAAGGGCAGGGGGAGAAGAGAAAGAAGAAGAAAGAGATGAAGAATCAGAAGGAAGGTGGAGGTGGAGGAGGAGTTGTTAACATGCTCGAGTACAGTCTCTCAATTTTGCAACTTCTTTTCTAAGGAAGCAGAAAATGGTGTGTTTTGCGGTGTCCTCACATAGAA
>NW_027546566.1:0-606 GCF_008692635.1 Crocuta crocuta
TAATAATGAAATATAGCATTAGAATTAAGTGTGTTGAACAAAAAACAGGACTATGTAATATTTCACATTTTAGAACATAAGCATGAGATCCCGTGTACAACATAAATTTTCTAGAATATTACATCAATTCAAAAACAATAAATTTGAGAGCTTTAAGATGGCTGAGAAGTAGGGATGCTGGGATTTTCCTCAACCCTCAAACATAGCTGTATTGAGATCGTATCACATGGAACATCCAAGAAATCAATCTGTGGAGTGGCAAAAGGATATCCACAGTTGGAGGGAAATAGTTTGGCACGAACAAGGTGTGTATATGTGAATTGGAGGAGATAAAACAGCACAGCCACAGAGAGGAAAGGTCCCTTTCTGTGTAGAGACAAAAGGGAAAGAAAAAGAGAGCGCTGGAAAAAGTCACCATTGAGTTAGCACATGTGGAAAACCTCTCTGGACTACAGACTAGGAAATAAGAAATATGGAGAGCGCCGGTTTCTATTTTGCAAACAGCCTTGGAAGCTGAAACCCAGAGGTGTCAAAAGTGAGTGACTTTCTCCAGACTGAAGCTGGGAGCAGTGGTGTGCACTCTGGGAGAGCAGGGAGCTGGCACCA
>NW_027546567.1:0-606 GCF_008692635.1 Crocuta crocuta
TAGCGAGAAGGGCTTGCCCGGCACTCTGACTCAAGTTGAGGTTTCTGAGGGTCAGACAGCATCTGCCTGAACTTTCTGTCTCTTCGCAGATGTTCACTGGGCTCGGCGTAGGTGGAGTCCTTCAGGAAGACATGGATCACACTATCAGATCTTTCCATGAGACAGAGAACCTGTACAAATCACCTTCGTACTACCCTTTTTACCTGTCCATTAGACCTTGCCCCTCTAAGTGTCACATCCAGAATTTCCACCTGTTATGGGACACTTGAAACGTGGCTGGTCTGAGGGAGAAATCAAAGGTTTTCTATTATTGTATGATTTTTGTGTAAGGCACTGAGTTAAGAAGCCATCGTGTCAAAATGATTTAGGACAGATTCTACACTCAATCGTACAACACAAAAATCCAACGATGAAGAAGACATAAGCGCTGCTCCCTTGCTTCTTTTTCTGAGGTTAACGGAGGGCCGTATCTCACTTTTGACGGGAAAGGAAGGAGTTCCTGGACTCGTTCCAGGCACCATTTGAGGCCTTCAGACACCGGAAGAGGAAGGACAATGGCCGCTTCCTAGAATAAGTGATCACAGGTTCAATGACACACCTATCCAA
>NW_027546568.1:0-606 GCF_008692635.1 Crocuta crocuta
CAGAGTAAGGGGCTACCCCAGTGTAACCACAGCAAGGATGAGAGAGATGAGAGAGCCTCCTGAGATGGGTTTAGGGGCCAGGCCTGGGAGAAGCCCTTATCATTTCTGCCCACCTCCTATTGGCCAGAATACCATCATATGACCCAACC
The DNA here is from genome assembly GCF_008692635.1 of Crocuta crocuta. Taxonomy (NCBI): domain Eukaryota; kingdom Metazoa; phylum Chordata; class Mammalia; order Carnivora; family Hyaenidae; genus Crocuta; species Crocuta crocuta. The sequence goes on from NW_027546568.1 coordinate 150, forward strand.
CAAACTGCAAGGGAGGCTGGGATATGTAGTCTTTCTGGGAGACCACTTGAATTGGTGAACACAGCATTGTGCTCCAGAGGGTTTCTTTTTATGGCTTCAATTTCCTTTGCTTCCTTCCTTGAGCTCCAGGGGATTCTGTTTTATAGCTGCCAGTGCCAGAGAATATTCATTGTACTGATTCTAACAGCTTGTTCTGTTTTTGTTGTTGTTGTTATTGTTGTTTTGTTTTTTTGTTTTCTATTATCTGCTTTCTCAAGAGTTCTTGTGAGTTTGGAGGTGTTTTTTTCTTGGTGCTGGTTTTCTCTCATGTGTGGTGACCTCTAGTTCTGCACATCCTATCTGATGGTGACTGGGAGGGGTTCTGTAAGTGGCTGATCTAGGCCTGCAGGGTCCCTGCCTCCCAGGTATGACCGGCCTAGGGCACTGTCCTGATACCTCCTGCGAGAGTCTCCCGGGG
>NW_027546569.1:0-606 GCF_008692635.1 Crocuta crocuta
AGAGAGAGAGAGAGAGAATCTTAAGCAGGCTTCACATTCAGCATGGAGCCAGACTTGGTGCTTGATCCCACCACCCTGGGATCATGACATGAGCCAAAATCAAGGGTGCTTAACCACTGAGCCACCTCAGTGCCCTTGTATACAAATCATTTTATAAGAAAATAGAAATAATTTAGTTGTAAGAAGGACTAAGTCCCAGAATCTTGTTTTACAAGTGTAGACTCAAATGGGATTTGAAGAGTCACTACCTTACATTTGCTAAAACCCACATGCGTAAGTATTTTGTAGATTTTCAGTCGAGGCCCACACTGTCACTGTCCTTCCTTAGGATGCAAGAGCTTGCTGGCCCCCTCCCATTTTGTATGTGATAGTGCCTTTCCTTTCAATAACCAAATAGATCTGTGTAAATCTGAAGGTAAAGTGGCTGTTAATACTAAACATAATAGAGGGTATCATTATCAGTTGACAAAGTTAGATGTACAAGAAATATCACATTCTTAGAATTGCTTTAAGCCAACTACAATCCATCTCCAAGCCTTCTTCTGGGGCAGACAGGAAATTTAGTTTGATTTAGGACTCCCTCTCCTTCCTGTGTTGTGCAAGTCC
>NW_027546570.1:0-606 GCF_008692635.1 Crocuta crocuta
CCTTCTGCCTGTCTCTTTCTCTGGCTTAATCCCCCAGGCCCACTGCTCCACTCCAGCCATGATAAGGATGTCCTCCAGCTGCTGGCCTGTGCCCTGGCTGTCTCTCAGTGAGGAATCTGGGAGAGGATATGGAGTTAAAGGAACGGATCACAATTTCTCTGCTCCTTAGAGCCCTCCTTCACATGGTGCTGTCTAGGGAGAGCTGGCCTCCTGGGCTAAGGTCTGATTCCATGTGTGGCCTCCTCACACATGTCATCTCCCACAGTCACTGCTGGTCCCTCATCCTTACCTACTATTAGAAGTCAGCCATATGCTAGGGACAGACACCTGTATATCTGATCCTGAGGCACCAGGGATTCAGTGAATATTTCTACAATAAATGAGTATAAATACCCCATAAATCTAGACATAAGAGGTTCTCACCACCCTGAAAAACTTCCTCGGGTCCCCCTGCACAAAGGGTGATCTCACTACTACCCTCCATCTGTCAGTTTGTTCTCTGTGTGTACAGGAACATACTGTGTGCGGTGATGGGGAGTGAAAGTACGTTCTCCTAGATGCAGATCCTGACACAGAGAGCAGTGAAAGGTGTATTAGGGGACATAG
>NW_027546571.1:0-607 GCF_008692635.1 Crocuta crocuta
TGGGCGGCAACGGTGCGCCTGCAAGAAAGGGAGTCGCTGGGGCGGCGTCACCTGGGCCCGCGGATCTCTGCCCGCCGGGTGGGGGCCCGACACCACCCTCCCTCGTGTACCGTCCCCAGGCCCTGCGCCGCCTGGAGGTGTCAGTGTGGAGCCGGGTATGATCCCCCCAACCGTGGGACCCCTGTTTCCCAGACCCAGTCCTGGGCAAGGGGATGCAGGGTTGCAGCTCAAGGTCAACAAAGCTCTGGCCTCCAGAAGCTTCCTAGCCCAGCAAGGCCTCTGCGACGGCGGACACACCCACCGGGCTCCTTGATGGTCACAGGAGCGCTGGGCTCAGAGGCTGCACCCGCTGCGTGGGTCCGGTAGCTGCAGCTGTAGCTGCCAGGCCGATGCACTGGGAAGGCGGCCTCCACGTGGGTAGGGGCCTCAGCCACCTCCAGAAACTCGTCATCGCCTTCCAGCCTCAGCACGAAGGTCACACCCCGAAATGCCCCTTGGCACAGCAGTTTCGTCTCCAGGCCGGGTGTGATCCAGGACACAGGCGTGGCCGAGAGCCGAGGAGGGGGCAGGGTCTCTGCAGGGGGAGCAGGGGCAGTGGGCGCTTCTG
>NW_027546572.1:0-607 GCF_008692635.1 Crocuta crocuta
AACAGGCTCATACTTCCTAATTTCAAACTATACCATAAAGCTATAGTGACTAAAACAATATAGTACTGGCATAAAGAGAGACAAAAATTGACTGACGGAACAGAATTCAGAGCCCAGAAATAAATCAAAGTATATATGGCCAACTAATACTTGACAAGGGAGCCAAGAGTACTTGGTGCAGAAACGATAACTTCTTTAATAAGTGGTGCTGAAATGACTGGATAGTCACATACAAAAGAATGAAACTGAACCTAAACCTTATACCACTCACAAAAATCTCCTGGAAATAGATTAAAGACTTAAATGTAAGACCTGAAATTATGAAATTCTAGGAGAAAACAGCAGTAAAGTTCCATGACATGGGCCTTAGTAATAATTTTCTGGAAATCCCAGCTAAAGCATAAGCAACAAAATACAAAATAAACAAAGGGACCATATGCAACTTAAAACCTTCTGCACGGCCAAAGAAACTTACCAACAAGGTGAAAAGACAGTCTACAGAATGGGAAAAAATATTTGTAAACCATATATCTGATGAGGGTTGAATATCCAGAAAATATTTTTAAAAAGTCCTACATTTCAAAAGCAAAAAAAAAAAAAAAAAAAA
>NW_027546573.1:0-606 GCF_008692635.1 Crocuta crocuta
GGATTTCGTCTAAGTCTTTTGTCAAATTTATTTGCATAGAGTTGTTACCAGTATTGCCTTTGTCTACCATTTTGATGTCTGGCGGCTCTGTAATGATGTTCCCTCCCTCATTTCTGATACTGGAAATGTAGGTCTTTCTCTTCTTTCTTTGCCTGTTTGGCTAAAAGTTCATCAATTTTTTTAAGAACTATTTTGTTTCTGTATTTTCCTCTGTTGTTTGTCTGTTTTAAACTTCACTGATTTCTGCTTTTTATTATTTCTTTTTTTGTGTTGCTCTGCTTGTTTCTTTTTAATCTTTTTGAACACAAAGTACCCAGTCATGTCAAACCATATTAGTGACTGAAGCCAAAGTAAATAATCACTAATATGTATCCTCTCTTTAATTAAAATGTGAATAATTCTTACATCATAGATTGTTATATTATAATATTCATTTTTAAAATATTAAAGTATTACTTACCTTAATTATTGAGGTTTTGGTGACCTTAAAATTTGGCTGAGGGAAGTGCTTCACTAGCCTACTCCTAGCACTGTCCTAGCCAGACAGAGACCCAGCAAAAAAAGAGAAAACTACAGGCCAATATCCTTGATGAATATGGATCCAAA
>NW_027546574.1:0-607 GCF_008692635.1 Crocuta crocuta
AATGAAATGATGGAAGTAAAACAGAATTTGAAAAATTTACAAAAAGTATAAAACTATAGTAGAACAATAATGAAAATAGTTTTAATAATTAAAAATAAAAATAAGGTTTTTCATTTTCTGTATTCAAGAACGAGGAAAGAAAAAAAAATTGGAATAGATGGACCAGTAAACAGACTGAAATATAGTTGAAATTACATCAGTTTTCCCTAGAAGTCAAACTATGAAGCAGTAAACTCAGCAGGTGGAGAGACTTGTGGTGTTTCTGAAGAGCCAGGTTGGCCCAGTTGGGCAGGGCTTAGTATAGTGGCTCTGTTCTCCACTAGATGGCGCTGATTAGCTTACTGGGCTGGATTGTTGTGGCGCTTGTAGGCGTTATGTGCATTCCTAGGAGGGCTGAAAATGGTGTCAGCTAGCTACCCAGTTTCTGGTATCGGAACTCTGTTCTCCTTGACCAGCAATCACACTCCTCTCCTTGGTCTGGGCTGCTGTCCACTCCTTGCTTTTACAGTGTCCATGACCAAGCCATGAGGTTGCCAGGTGGCATCTCCCTTCTGAGTTTTATCTCAGGTGTGGCTGTGTTTCTCGACCCCTCACAACTGAGGGTCCT
>NW_027546575.1:0-607 GCF_008692635.1 Crocuta crocuta
TGCATTTTTGAATCTTCAAGGGGAAGCGTGCACCCTCCCTTCTGGAGCTGGAATTCTCTCTCGGCAGCGGGTGGCCCCGCCTCTGCCTGGACAGTCCCTCGGGCAGGAAGCTTCTCCTTTGCAAGGCAGGTCCCTAGATCACCCTGCAGCCACAGTCCCCTCTCTTCTGTGATGCACTTCCCCTCTTCCGTCCACCCCTCACTCTGCGCAAATGGGGAGGCCTCTGAGATTGCACCCACTGGGACCAGCATGGAGTGGTCTTGGCGGGGGGTGACTTGCCCCCCAGGGACATGGGACGATGGCCACAGACACGTTTGGTTGTCCTAGGTTGACAGAGCGTGAGGACTCCCGGCGCCCAGTGGGCGGGGGTCGGGATGCTGCATTAGAGCGCAAGGGCCCGCCCCCACGGCAGGGAGTGATCGGGGCCCCGGCGGCCAGGAGTGCCTCACATCAGTGTCCCTCACCAAGGGCCACGTCCAGACCCAAACACAGAGCAGATTGTGTGGGTCTCCCAGCACTTAAGAGACCGGGGGGTGGGAGAGGGGCAGAGTCACCCAGCTTCATTTCCAATCGGCCTCCGAAAGGAGGATCTTGCAAAGGAACGCCA
>NW_027546576.1:0-607 GCF_008692635.1 Crocuta crocuta
TCTGAGAAAGACAGGTTGATTCTCAGCAGCAGTATCTGCAGAGAACTGTAAGATCCCATTCCAAGAAGGTGGAGAAAGAAGGAGTGAGTCTCCGTGCCTAGTCTTAGCAGTCCCTGATTTCTCCAATCAAACCAGATCGGAATTGGCACGTGGCTCAACACGAAGCCACCTGCAGAGGGAAGAAGCCCTGCCCTAGCACTCTGTGACTAGAGTGATGTTGGGAAGACTCATTGTGGAGCCTCAGATGAAGAGGGCTGTGTGCAGAAAAGTGGCAAGAGTGACATACCATGACCAATCGTGCGACGAGTCCTACCAGGAGGTGAGGTCCTATTGTCACGGGTCTGTGACAGAAACTGTACGATGTGAGATATTTTTTCCCTTGTCCATGCACATGTGTTGGGGATACAAGGAACAGATTTACATTCTATTTTTTGATTCGTTTTAATACGCATAATCCTTCATGATGTAATGGGGATGGGATTTTGTAGTGAGATAGGTGACACAATTAAGAGGAATGCTTAGGGAAGTCTAAATACATCCCAGTAAACACACGGTACAACAAACACATGCGTGCGTGTGCGTTCACACCACACACACACACACACAC
>NW_027546577.1:0-607 GCF_008692635.1 Crocuta crocuta
TCAGTTCTACTATTATTTATTTTTTTAAATATTTTTGAAAAAATATAATTTTTTTACAATATTTTCAACTTAAACACTATTCACACTGAACACGTATGGCAGCTTAATCTACCGAAGTATGAAGTTTAAGAAGCCAAAACTGTTCTAGCTTTGTTAAAAGAAAAGTTGTGCTGCAGACCATTGTAGTGATGGTTAACAAAGCAAGGAAAAGCACCACTCAAATCACCTGTTACAATTTCTTTTGGATTTGATTGGATTGGATTATGGTGGATCAAATGTTGCACTTCACATAGGCATGGCTATGATGCAGTGACTCCTTAGAAGATGTAAGTCTCAAATTACATACTTCCTCAGATATAACATTAGGAGAATTCACTATTTCTTATGTGATAACATACCATAAAAGCCAGGGCTAGTTCTCATTGTGAGCATTACCTTAGAACCTCAGTAACCAAAGACATATTGTCTATAATGAATTATTTCAAATTAGCTAACAAGGACTTCTTCAGAAAAAGGAAATTCTTCTTGATAGTCACAAATGCAAATTTAAGTCTGAACTGAGAAATGTGCCTAACAACCTGAACTTAAATTTACTCATTAAAAAAAA
>NW_027546578.1:0-607 GCF_008692635.1 Crocuta crocuta
CACCACTTTGGTTGTTTCAGAAAGATGACAACTGCTTTTTAAGGCCCTTGAAGAGTTTTACAAATTTTTCAGCTTATTTAAACATTATTGTTTAATACACATTAAACACTATGTGTATTGTGATCATGGAAATATAAGTAATAATAATGAAGGGTATCTATTGTGCATTAATCATATTGTAGACACTTTCCTAAGCACTTTATAAATGTTAATGCAGTTTATCTTTGCCACAAATCTTTACATTCACTACTGTTTTGCTCCCATTTTGCAGATGAGCTACCTGAGATACAAAGAGATTAAGTAAGTTGCTCCAGATAAATTTCTAAGCCTTGCTCGAAGTCCAATTTAACCCAACACTTTTAAATTCTTCTATACCAATTCTTTGGAGATAAGAACTGTAAAAGCAATGGAAAGGTACACAAATGAATTAAATTCAATATAATGTGATGACTATGTTGAAAAGTAATTTACAAGTACTGAGGGAGTATAAATAGAGCCTTTGGCTGAGCGATTTGGGCCAATGAAAAGCTTCCTGGAAGAGATGACATTGAAGTTGAGTTTGAAACATGCGTAAAATGTTTCCAAGCTAGCCAAAAGATATTCTACG
>NW_027546579.1:0-607 GCF_008692635.1 Crocuta crocuta
TTTCCCTGCATCAACTTCTTTGTTCTACTTGCACTGAATTCTTAGTCTTCGCCTTAGCAAGCATGTAAAGTTTGTTCCAAATGCTCAGCCCTTGCCTCAGAATTGATAAGGGAATTTGCCTCCCTCCATTATACTCAACAAAATGCAAGAAACAGAAAATCCAACTCAACCTGGCCTCAACCACACCAAGGATTCATTGGTTCTGGCACTGAAGAAATCTGGAGATTGGATGGACTCTGGGTGCCACTTCACTGATGGTCTGAAGTTGTTCCTCTGCAGCCTCCAGAGTTTTTCCCTCCTCTGGGTCACTCATCCTAGGATGGTGACAATTTCCTGGACCTCACATCCGTTTAGAAGAAGCAAGACTACTGTTTATTCATGCCTTGCTCTCAAGAGCGAGATGTTTCATGAAAAGTTGCTAAACAACAGTTATCATTACTTAAATGCAAATTAAAACCACAGTGAAATTAAAACCACAATGAGATACCACTTCATGTCCATCCTGATGAGTTTCTGATCAAAAAGAGAGAATAACAGGGATGCCTGGGTGGCTCTGTCACTTAAGCGTCTGACTTTGACTCAGGTCATGATCTCATGGTTCGTGAGT
>NW_027546580.1:0-607 GCF_008692635.1 Crocuta crocuta
GAAGTGTCAGAAAGGCTTCCCGGAGCAAGTGGCATGTAGGGGGTAAACATAAAGAGTGAAGCGGAGGGATGAGTGTTAGAGTCTGTGTTAAGGCTGGGAGTGAGAAATAGCCCAGTGTTAGGGGAACTAACAGGGTGGGGATGGAGGTGGGGGTGGGGGAACCAGGTCTCCAGTAGTCAGAGGAGGAGGACCAGCAACTCAGTCTGGTGGAGTGGACACAGGCCAGATCAAGTTCATGTTGATTTGTTTTGTGAGCTTATGCAGGAAACATTCCTTTGCCTCTATATCCTCATCTGCAAAGTAGAAATACTAATAGCACCAGCCATATGGAGCTCTAGGATCAAGTACAATTAACACATGCAAGACCCTTCACAAAGTGCCTGTCACATAGCAGGTGGTCACTAAATGGTTATGACTTTCATTATTTATGCGTTGTGCATGCTAATTTGGTTAGTTAGTGGGGGAACTGGGATTCAAACCCAGTTTTTTTTTCTTACTAGAGCCTTCTCTGTTAACTTACTTGAGATAGTTTATGGTTTATTTTTATTTTTTTATTTATTTATAAATTTTTTTATGTTTTATTTATTTCTGAGAGACAGAGAGAGAG
>NW_027546581.1:0-607 GCF_008692635.1 Crocuta crocuta
AAGTAGCAATAAATAGTTCTTTCAATAATTACTTTGAAAGTAGTAAATGGACTAAATGCTCTTGTTGAAATCCTAGGGGGACAGTATGGAAAAAGAAACCCATCTGTGGTGCGTCCCCTCCCTAACAAAAAGGAAAAACACACCTCAAGGCAACCTTGCTATTCACATGCGTGACAACAGCCCTCAGGATCCTGTAACAGGCACCAGACTGCAGGTTTGTGTTCCCATGTGTGGGCGACAATGAAGTCAACAATCTAGAAAACACTACACCGCCACTTGGCATTCAGGGCTCAGTTCTTTGGGTAGGAACCACACTGAGTGGCGCCGGCAGGTGTAAAGTCGCTTCCTGGAGAGAAAGTCTCAGTGTCCCATCTCTCTGCTACCTGACTCGGGGGCTCTGGTCTGGGACTCGGACGGTGAGTTTCCATCCCCATTGCCAGCGGGGATGCGAACTCTGGGCGCCAGGAGAGGCGGGAATTCTGGCCCCAGGACCACCTGATCCAGGAGACAAGCCCTCCCCCGCCTGCTGGGGCGAGGACCCCCGGGCACGGAGGGACCTCGGGAGGCCCTGGAACCGGCTCAGGGTGCGTCCTGGCAGAACCCCCCC
>NW_027546582.1:0-607 GCF_008692635.1 Crocuta crocuta
CCTGTAATAATGGTGCCTTTTTTTCAATGGCAGAGAGCATGTCTGCAGCACACAAAGGTAAGTAAGGCTAGGAGATGTGCCCGAGCAGACTGTGGGGGCAGAAATGTGATGGGGGCAGAAATGTGATAGCAAAGGGCTTCACAGCAGTCCGGGAGTTTCTCCCTGTCCTTCCAATCTCTCTCAGGATAAAACGTCACACCTCACATTCAAAACAATCCTTTTCCACACATGCTTCCCTTTGTCTACCAAGTAATCCCTACAAAGAATTCAGAGCCTGGAGGGCAGTCAATGATCAAGAAACACTGAAGGACAAAAAACAAAACAAACATCGTAGGACACAGGAAGCAAATCCAAATAAGGATGGCTGAATACTGAATAGTTCATCACTATCAAGATATTTGACACAGAAGTCTCTTTTGTGGCTTTCTTCCCTAGCCTGGATGGATTAATGTGAATCATACACATATTTATCATGAAACATTTCAGACATTCAAAAAACAGAAGTATAAATACCCATGTGCCCTTGGTCCAGTTTTAAAGAATAAAATTTTATCCAGTGCAATTGTAAGCCCCTAGGTATTCCTCAGAGATTGTGTCTCCCTCCCTA
>NW_027546583.1:0-607 GCF_008692635.1 Crocuta crocuta
CTCAGAATCAGGGATGTGATGGGGAAGTGGCAACAGGAGATGCCTGGTCTGGTAGTGACCAGAAAGTGGCCGGTTCTGGGTTAGGACCCTGCTGTTCTTGGCTTGGTTTGGAGGAGGAGGACCTTCACTGACAAACACGGAGCCTGCTACACACTTGCTAAATACGACAGTGGTCTGAGATGGGTGCAGGTGAGTGCAGCTTGGCCTGGGGTCAGAGCTGAACGCTAATGTTGTCCTCGATCACCAGCAAGAAGGTGCCCTTCTCCCCAGTCCCTGCCAGGCTGGCAGCAATTCAAGCAGCTTTCTTGGCCTTCTAGGCCCCAGAGGACCGACTCCTTCCCACTGTATGAGACTGTGGGCATGGGCACTGGTCCTGGAATGGAACTTCAGCCTCTACAGGCTCCGGGCCTGCGCGCTTGTCTGGAAAATGGTGTGCGGTGGTGGGAAAGATGAGGGCTTTGGAGTCAGATCTCTTGCCACTCCCTTGTGTGACCTTGGCCAAGTCAGTCCACTTCTCTGAGCCTCAGTGTCTCTCTCAGGTAGGTGGATATATTGAAGAGACCCCTTCGTCCTATTCATTTGTGAGGCATATGTGAAGTGAAGAGTA
>NW_027546584.1:0-607 GCF_008692635.1 Crocuta crocuta
TATAAAAAGCAAAAGGTGGGGTTGCTTTGAAAGAAGCAAAAACTTCTTAAAACCCCTATATGGCAGCTTGAAACCAAATAGGAAGTCTAGGAATATATCATTTGAATTGGTAAACTTGAGAATAATTTTTCATGAATTAATCAGGTACCCAAGCCTTTTCCATCAAGTCATCCTTTCCTAAGTTGAACATGTATTGTGCAGATCTGTCATCATAGGTGACTGTGATTTATTGTTTGCAGTTCCATTGGAGTATTCTGGCTTGATGACATTTTTATTTTCAAAATATAAGAAGAGGTATTTTATCACCTTAGGCCTAAGAAAGATCCATCCCTTTTCTTTGCTGTTTCTAAAAATGAATGATAAAGAATTTTGTGTTGAGCATTTCTACATGTATACTGTTTTAAGTTTCAACGAAAGCTACTTTTTTGTTTTTCGATAGTCTTAAGCCCAGTGAAGGAGTTATCTTCATAGGAGCCAGAAACTTCCTGGGAGGATGAGATAAGTAAGTATTAAAAGACTTCTTTTGATAAGTACGGGTCATACTAGAGCAGAGATGAACTTGAAAAGAGAAGGAAGCCCATCACAAAACATCACATATGATTCCATT
>NW_027546585.1:0-607 GCF_008692635.1 Crocuta crocuta
AGCAAAAAGATGCCCACCAATCCGAGACTTCCTCCACACACTTGGAACGGTCCTGGCGAGGATGTTCAGGGAAGAGTGGAAACCAGAGAAAGCCTCCTCCGTGGTGCAGGTTTGGTGAAGGCACCACAGCCTCGCAGCTGCAGGAGGCAGGCCCTGGGCCCAGGTTCCGGCTCCATCATGGGACATGAGCCTGAGCCACTGGGGGAAGGGCAGCAAACTCTGTTTCCCTCAGAGACAATGGAGACTCATTACTGAGGGAAGAGAAGAGAGCAGGGAAAAAACAAAGTCTTTCTCGAGGGTCCTTGGGGCAGGAAACCACTCTGTTCAGACAGTGAACCATCTCCTCAGCCTGCAGGGGTGGAAAGACCACTAAGAAGGCCCCAACATGACACACAGCGACAGAGGATGTGCCTGAGACAGAAAGATCCAGGACAAGGGGAAGAAAGGCTCACCCTCCCTCACCGGCCGCCAGGGACTGAGGAACAAGTCACAGCTGTTACCAGGGCGTAGGGGCGGCCTGTGGACAAACACACTCTCCACATGCAGAGCCTAAAACTCAGGGAGGTTCAGGGCCACCGGGGAGAGCCCTCCCACCCCCAAACTCCCC
>NW_027546586.1:0-608 GCF_008692635.1 Crocuta crocuta
AAAAAAAAAAATTTAAAGAAAGAGGACTCCAAGAAAGAGTGGCTTTGTACCTCATGTCCTCTCCTGTTCCCATTTGAATGAGAGCTTTGAGCTGTATTGTCCTGACCACAGGACAGGTGCTACTGTGGCCCCAAGCCAAGCAAAACCCATAGGCAGAAAATTAAGTCTGTTTATGTATCTTCTTTCTCTACGGTTCGCTGCCCAAAGCATACTGCGTTCCCAAAGCATTTCAACTCCACAGGAATACCCCAGGACCCATGTGTGTTTTCAGATGGCCCAATCCTTCAGAGTTTTGAAAAGCAGAGGGCTGGGGTTTGGGAGCCATCCCCCTCCCCGCCCCCCGCCTTTTGCTTCTCACTCCGTTCTTAGCCACTCCGGCAGAACTGTACCCTTAGGCTGACCCTGCACAGCGGGAGGTGGGGGGCGGTAGCAGATGGGCATATTTGTTGCACTTTCCCAGGAAGTGCAATGCAAATGCTTTTAAGAGGTCAGTGCCCTCCAACTGTGAAACGGTAAGATGCTAAATTATGTGCTTAATTAAATTTCGTCCCCACAGCATACCATAAAATTGGAAAAGCAATTCCATCACGTAGGATCAATGTGCATAA
>NW_027546587.1:0-608 GCF_008692635.1 Crocuta crocuta
CTTATCACAGTCAATGCTGTTATTAAAATACATTCAACAAAATCAAATAATAAGAGGAAACAAAACACCAGGAACCCAGAATTTCAGACATATGATGTCTCAATAGTGAAAGAGATGTTGAAGATGTTCTGAACTTCAGAAGTGTCCTTTCCATGAAGACCCAATTTGGTTTCCTTTGGTTTTTGTCTGCTAACTTAAATGTTTCATTTAGGTTTTCAGAACAAGGAAACGTAAATAAAAATGGTCTTTTGACCTTTGATAGGTTCCTGCTAAAGTGACAGTATCACACCACTAAGGTGCTGCCCTCCAGCTAGGATCCTGGGAACCATCTTCTGCTCCTACGTGTGCCTGGCTAATCAAGCAGTGATTGCAGTCAGTTCAAATACATGGTAGCTTTGAACCCTTTTTAACTCCTCCAATATTGTTTCCTTTGTTCAGTCTCACATCATCTCTCACAGGGCCTCTATAATAGCCTAATTCATCTCTGTCCTCCAGCTTGTCTCTTCCTATACATGAGCCACGGAGCTACCAGGGGGGTCCTTTTCCTGGTTAGAAAAAGTCATGCTCCTTAGCCTAATCACAAAGCCCTCTGTGATGTGCTGTCTGCC
>NW_027546588.1:0-600 GCF_008692635.1 Crocuta crocuta
GAGAGAGAGAGAGAGAGAGAGAGAGAGAGAGATCCCAGCAGGCTCCATGCTGTCAGCACAGAGGGCTCAGACTCACAAAACAGCCCAAATCGCGAATCGGATGCTTAACCAACGGAGCTACCCAGGCGCCCCACAAATCTGCTTCGTGTTAACATAAGTAGCAAACATTACGAAAATTTATGACATTAACCCGAACAAAAATGAGCAGTGAGAAGCACAGTGTTGTTTTGGCTTTGCATCTGTCACGTGCACCTGGGCCTGAGGGCGTCTGAGGGCCCTGCCTGGGCAGTGGCCTTGGGGGAGCCTCTCACAGACCCCAGGCGACCCCAGGAGCTCAGAGCTTCCCAGCCCCACCCTGAGAATGCATCCTATGGCTTCTGTTTCATGCTGCTCTGGGGTTTCTCACCAAAGAGCTCCCTCCGCAGGATTTCCCCAAAGCTCTACATTAACGTGAGGCTCCCCAGCTCCCGCTGCCCGCAGGCCCATGCACGCCCACACCTGTGCCTGACACGCTCTCCTGAAAGGCAGCGCAGGCCACCAACCCGCACCGGAGGACAGGCGCCCATCCAGCCCTGGGCCTCCCTCGGCATGCAGATCCCC
>NW_027546589.1:0-607 GCF_008692635.1 Crocuta crocuta
CACGATGTGTGGGGGTGGAAAGAGCACGGAGTTCACATCTGGGCCTTCGGCCGAGGGGCTGTGTGTGAGCAGGTCCCAGGGAAACAAGAAGAACGAAGGGCATGACAGCGAAGGAGCTTCTGCAATGACAATCCGTACAGCTGCAGACAGACACAGTCAGTGACGAAGGATGAGTGGCTGTGCCGTAAAAACTGTAGGGCATTAAAGATCAGTGGCCTCAGGAGCTCTAGAACCAGGGTTTGGACAGCCGCCCTGACGACCACTGGCAGACCTTTTCAACAGTAAGATGCATGAGGTGGCCTTTAGGTTTCAACATGAGCGTTTAAGTTCTAACGCCAGACTCGGGTGACTTTCCTTCCACGCGGAGAGAGGTTACTTGGGGCTGAGGGCAGAGGTGGATGAGATAAGCGGAGAACCATCATGGAAAATTCCCTGGGGTGACTTACCCATCATTTGTAGAGTGAGCTGGTCCTTGAGTATTCTCCTTTATTTTAGGGCTTTCATTTTATTTTTAAAGTTTATTTTTGTTTATTTTCAGAGAGTGAGAAAGAGAGAGAGGGAGAGAGCAGGGGAGGGGCAGAGAGAGAGGGAAAGAGAGAATCCCAAG
>NW_027546590.1:0-608 GCF_008692635.1 Crocuta crocuta
TAGAACAATTGCTCTAACTGCCAATTTCTGATAACTCAGCCAGATGGTTTTGAAATTAGCGTTTTGTTTTCTATAAAAAAGAACTGTCAAGCACAGTAGGAGCTTTTATAAAATCAACTTTCATTGCAGGATCATCTATTTTTAGTGCAATCTTAATTCGGAACCCTCCCCCTCTTGAGAGAGGAAGCTAAGTTGCTCCCAGTACTCCTACTTTATCAGAGCAGCTCTGCTTCATTGACCATATCAGTGGTGATAGAAATGGTAAGTTCTGACTAATGGTGGTGCTAGAAGCAACAGAGAAAGAAAGGCCAATACTTCTGATGTAATAAAACATTGGATTTACTCAATAATGTTTAGGCTTTATAATTATAGATCTAGTGCCGTAATAAAGCCCCTTTATTGCTGAAATTCCTTACTCAGTAATAATGTTATGATCTGACTCCCAGTTTTTCCACTGACATTTCTTTGTGAGCATGCAAGCTTTCTTAGGAATGCAACTACCACGTTATACCAAAAGGGACAACTGAAATCATGAGGACTATTAATTTGATCTTGTACAGTAATCTCAAGCATTCTGTTATACACAGCGAGATCTATTTATTAAAATA
>NW_027546591.1:0-608 GCF_008692635.1 Crocuta crocuta
CTCTGTGCAGGCAGTACAGGCAGAATTGCACATCCTCACAGACACATTTACATGGGCCCGATTTTATCTCTCGCATTTCTAGGCACCATCTGCTCCTTTCATTGCAGAAAAGCTAAAAGTTACCTGGATGTGTTAAGACTACCTGGGAAAACTGCAAAAAGCATATGCTTCTAGGAATTATGAAATGTATTTTTAAATTTGCAAATTTAAAACATGCTGATATAACACTCAGGTCACAATTGCTTACTTCTTCCTTTTCACTGGGAATTAAGGTGATCTAAGGATTAAGAGTTCTAAGTAATATATGCGGTGAAAACTACTGGAAATAAGAAGGGAAGCATCTTCATGTGCCTGAGAAGTAGGATGTGTTTTCAGTAAGAGAAGATGTGAGGAAAGGAGGACCTTTTTTCCTTAAGGGAAAAGAAATTAATTTTGCCTTCAGTTAAAGATGTTTAAGGAAGGAAAACAGAACAAAAAATGGGATGTAGAAAAAAAGTTGTGGAAGGATTATAGAAAAGGAATTTTTTAATGTTTCATTTATTTTTGAGAGGGAGAGACAAGCCTGAGTGGGGGAGGGGCAGAGAGGGAGACAGAATCTGAAGCAGGCT
>NW_027546592.1:0-608 GCF_008692635.1 Crocuta crocuta
AGACTCCGAGCTATGGGCCAAGTGCCAAGGGGAAGGCCAGCAAGTACGACCCCGGAAAGGCCAGCACAGCCTTCTTGGGACAGAGGAAGGGCAGGCACTCAACAACTTAGAACTTTGAATGGAGTTCAAGGAGAGGAGGGACATCCCAGATTGATCTGGTGTGCACCTCTACTGAGAGTGCTGATACGAAACAGGCTGCTAGGCAACGGAGTGGAACTGCCCCCTAAGGAACACCCGGCTGGGCTGACGCACAGCTGCTGCCCCCACTGACACCTTCTGTTCCCAAGGTCCTGTGGTGCCAAACAGAGCACCCCATCAGCGCAAGGATGGGCGACTCCAGGGAAACACAGCCAGCTCTGAGCCAGCAGTGCCACCGCAACCAGGAAAGCACCAGCCAGGCTCTGCCAGAAACCGCGATCCCCTTCATGAGTCACGCAGCTACTGGAGAGGAGGCTGACACCTGCCAACACAGGGCACCAGTGGTGCTGGAAGGAGCAAGGGCCCGCAGGGAGCACTGAGAGGCTCAGGGGCCTGAGAGTATGGCTCAGGGAGGGGAGCTCTTCCTCCCCCAATCCCCTTCTTGGATCAGAGCTTCCATGGGAAATGAT
>NW_027546593.1:0-608 GCF_008692635.1 Crocuta crocuta
AGACGGCTCACACAAAGTAATATTTGGTTATGACTGCAGAAGTATGAGGCTTTTCCAGTATAGGATGGAATAATGTCAGGAAAGGAAATCCCTGCTATACTTTAAGCATGATTAAAGCTTCAGAAACATTTTTAGATATTAATTTGTCAAAGTTGTGTGCTGAGTCATTAGGACTTGTTGAACTACAGCTGATCGTCATTATTTGTGGGTTCCAGTATTTGGGAATTCACTTGCTTCCTGAAATTTATTTGTAACCAATCCAGATCACTACTTGCGTTGCTTTTGAGATCATTCATGGTCACACACACACAGTGTTGAGCATTTTGAGCCATCCACTCCCAGCAGAGGCTGGACAGAGTGGCACTGCCTTCTTGTTTTCAGCTGTCCCTGTAAACAGCTGTCCTTCTCACCGTCTCTTTAGCATCACCTCTCCCACATTTTTGTGCTTTTCATTGGAGATTTCACGGTTTCCGATGGTCCCCAGGTATAGAGCTGAAGTGCTGTGTGGTGTTCCAAGCACATGAAAGCCAGGGGGAGGGTACCTTCCATGAGCTCTGTGAGGGCATGAGTTACAGCGCTGCTGGCCAGGAGGTCAGTGTTAATGAATC
>NW_027546594.1:0-608 GCF_008692635.1 Crocuta crocuta
CCCCCAGTGCTGCTTCTCCTTGTCCTGGAATGCAAACCATATCCAAGGGGTAAAGGGGTCCATTCCGAGGGAGGGGGTTGCAAATCACCAATGGAGCTAGTGAGTCCTACTTTGGGAAGTGGGTATAGAGGTCAGAAATGAAAGCCAATGGTTTTCCAGAAGAACTCCCTCCCTCGTGTTAGATTTAACTTTTCCTCTCAGCCATATGGTGTTTTCCTTCCTCAATTAGTTATTATAGATTTTCAATGTATATCCCTGCTTCTGTTTTCTTCTCTGCCTTCTTCTTGGTTCTTTTCCTTTTCCAAGTAGGAAGCAGAATGGAAGTAAGTAAATAACAACTTACTCTATTTGCAATTTACTATAATATTATATCATAAGATAATGACCGGCTCGCATTCGAAAAGAGAGGTGTTCGAATCTCATCTTGGTGTCAAGGCTCAGCATATGAGGCAGGCAAACCCCTCCTACATAGTGTGCCTCTATTCTCTCGCCTGTGAAATGGGAACAGCTTCAAACAGATCAGCTAAGGGAATATATACTAGAGTGGTTCTTACACGTCTCAGGCAAGCAGGGCCTGCAATCATCCAGGCAGGTGAACTCACCTGTCC
>NW_027546595.1:0-608 GCF_008692635.1 Crocuta crocuta
ACACACACACACACACACACCAGAGGAGGAGACAGTATAAGGACAATGACGTAAGCTGGGAAGCAGGTGAGTGTGTGGTAAAGGATTTATGCGACCCAAGAAACAAAGCCGTTAGCTGACAAGGAGACACAACCACTTGTTCCTCAGGGCCCCAGGCTGTTGGGGTTACCCGAAGTCTGTCCTGAACCGAACTGTGTCCCCTGCTCCCATGCCAATTCCCGGGAGGACGTCCTAACCCCCAAGACCCCATATCTACACATAGGTCGTCCAAGAGACAATGCAGTTAGAATGAGAGCTTTTGGATGGGCCCTACTCCCCTATGATTTCTTCATAAGAGGAGGAAATGGGACACACGCTTGCAGGTACAAGGGGAAAAGACCATGTGTACAAAACACGGCTCTCTGCAAACCAAGGAAGAGGACTCAGGAGAAACCAACCCTGAAAACACCTTAATCTACAACTCCTAGCTCCTGAACTGTGGAAGAACAAACTTCTGTGGTGCTCTGTTCAGGCGGCCAGCGTAGACAAAGCTCTTGCAGTTTAAGCTTGCTGACTAGTGCTGATGACCGGTGATCAGGCGAGGTGCACCTGTTTGCAAGAGTGACACT
>NW_027546596.1:0-606 GCF_008692635.1 Crocuta crocuta
TAATTTGACAATAAACTATTTGTAAAAAAAAAAAAAAAGAAATTTGTAGTCTAGTTTGGAGATGAGACCAATTTATTCCTTACTACCCATGCTTCTATAGAGAAGAAGAAATTTCTACTCCACAACCAAGGTAGAACATTTCCATTTCTTTTCTCATTCTTCCTAAGAAAGGAGAAGTAATTTAGATGATTGGTGAGTTGGGAAAAGGGACTGAGCATGGTGGCTCAGTACATTTTTTTCTTCTCTCTTCCTCAATTAGTAGGTCACTGGGAGTGCATGCTTTCTCTATTCTTTGCCATGAAGTAAGCCTTTGGGTGTCACATGGTCCTGCAAAAGCTGTGGTTGTCCAGCTCACTCTGTGACCAGGTGCGTAGGTTGAGTTCTGGGAGAGAGTATTAGGAATTGTATTGAATCTTGGCACTTAATACTGGTTCTGGGGCATCTGAGTGGCTCTCGATTTCAACTCAACTCATGAATCACAGTTTGTGAGATTGAACCCAGCATGGAGGCCGCTTAGGATTCTGTCTCTCTCTCTCTCTGCTTCTCCCCTGCTCATGCTTGCTCTCTCTCTCTCTCTCTCTCTGTCTCTCTCTCAAAATAAATAAA
>NW_027546597.1:0-608 GCF_008692635.1 Crocuta crocuta
CATTACTTGCCTTTCTCTCGTGAATATTTGTTCTACATTCACCATGAAAACTTCGGGGGACAGTGTGACAGAATATCTCCGTTCCATTACTAACCGTGTAAACTTGGACAAGCTTCCTCGTTTGTAAAAAGACACGAATGATAATAAGTATTTCATTCATGCTGTTGTGAAAGGGTTACTAACAGGACATGGCATGACATAAAACTTGGTGTAACCATTCTAGAAAATGTCGCGTGATAGAACGTTACTCTGTGCCCAGGTGGAGACGAAGGAGGACGTATTGTGGACGTGGTAGTCAGGCTAGGTTCCAGGTCTCCTGAGCAGGGAGGGACTGGGTGCTGACGATTGGGTACTTGGGGGTGTCAGTGAGAAGGCTTGAGGTACTGACCCTGGACTAGCTCCAAGAATGACCTAGAAAACAGCCCCTGACATGGCCCACTCTGAGGAAGGGGAAGAGTCAGGGGAACTAGCAGAACTGCTGACCTCAGGAGCACACCGCATGGCTGGGGCCGGGGGGCAGGTCCCCACAACCGGTGCACCTGCTTGTGACACCCAGGAAAGCTTATGCCCTTGGGATACTTGATCTGGCTGCCCCCCCCCCCCCCCCC
>NW_027546598.1:0-608 GCF_008692635.1 Crocuta crocuta
TCCTGGGCGAACCACTTCTTGCGGCTCACGGATGCCCCTAGATGGAACTGAGCCCTCGAGGCCTCACAGCCTTGGAGGTCCTGTCCCCTTTGCAGCCAGGTGCACGGGGTCTCCCTCCTCCCAAAGCGGCTCACTGTGCTCCAGCCACCCTGCAGACCGGGTCCTCCTGGCTCCTCCCCTCCCTGAATCTTTGCACGCGCTGTGCTGCCGGCCTCTCCTCCTGACTTTGCAGGACGGTGGGCCCTTACTCGTTCTTCCAGTCTGAACTCGAACGTCCCTCCCCGGAGCGGCCTCCCTGAACGTCTTACCTGAAGCCCTGTGCCTTCGAGTTCTATGCCCCTGTCTCCATTCCTGACATCATCCCTTTAAATTTCCAAGTCCTGGCTCAGTCTGGGCACCAGGACTTGGAAAAACTCCCCGGAACTTCTACGTACAACCGAGGTTAGCAACCACTGAATTAGAGGCTTCTTTGCTACAGATTCTGTCTGGCGCTGTGCCAGGATGGCCAACAGACTGTTGATAACGGACTTGCCTGAGAGCCTCAGAGGCACCTACCCCTGGGCTAATAGAAATGGCCCATGGGGCGTCTGGGTGGCTCCGTCTGTGAA
>NW_027546599.1:0-607 GCF_008692635.1 Crocuta crocuta
GTGGGGGAGGAGCAGATAGAGAGGGAGACACAGAATCCGAAGCAGACTCCAGGTTCCGAGATGTCAGCACAGAGCCTGATGCGGGGCTCAAACCCACGAGCCCTGAGATCATGATCTGAGCTGAAGTTGAATGCTAAACCGACTAAGCCACCCAGGTGCCGCCACGAGCTACATTTTTGTAATATCTTGACCAAATCATTCACTTTCACCCCACTTCCCTGTATCCTTCTACATCAACGAAAGCCTCTTTTTTCATGGATGCTCATGGATTCTCTTATTGAAGATGCTTTTATATTCGAACATGAGCTTCTTTGTTGCCTTCCGCACATTCACTCAGCCAAGCGCAAATACCTAGGTGCAATCAGGGCAAACAGGGGGGCTCCTCTGGCATTTACATGGTGACAGTCAACTCTAAGCCTCTCCTGTGTCAACATGAAACTTGTGTGCAGTTAGTTACCGTTTACTCAAAATTCAAAACTTAACAAAAAATCACAACATCGGGATTCTCTCTTGAAGAATAATGATCATGGTGTAGCCTTTACCCGCAAGCCCCGAGCCCCACTGATCACTGTCCCCAGTGCTCTGTGAGGAGCCTGAGCTCATGCCC
>NW_027546600.1:0-609 GCF_008692635.1 Crocuta crocuta
GATGAAACTCTGGAGGAAGGTGCCGCCTGGCAGGCTGACAGCTTGGATAGGGTAGAGGTGGGGAGTAGATGGAGGCTTGACACAAAGGAGGGGTGCTTGATTGTGGGTGGGTGAGAGCACAAAGTTCCTATTAGAGAGACTAAGGAGCTAGGTGAAGCCATTTCCACCTCCTCTGCACACCCACAAATGCACCACACTGATACGCCCCAGTAAGCTTAGCAGTGCCACCCTATGGAGAACAGAGCCATTACACCAAGGCCCTCCCAACTGTGCCCTCCAAGCACATCCCCTAGAAGACCAGGACAAGTCCCTCCACCTGCAGAGTGTACAGATTATAGAGGGCTTCATAGTTTCAGTTCTAGGGGAAACTGGATGTAACTTCACTTGGGTTTCATTCTGTTTCCTGGTTCATTTTTTTGTTCATTTTTTTTTGCTTCTGTTTTTGCTTAATTTATTTTTGTTGGTTTTCTTTTCTTTTATTGTTCTTGGATACAAAAAGAGAAGAATTTATTTTTTTCTTTTTTTCATTTTTAAAATCTTTATTTTTTAATTTTTTATTCTATCTCATCTTCTATATTTCATTATTCTATTTTGTTATATAATTTTTTT
>NW_027546601.1:0-608 GCF_008692635.1 Crocuta crocuta
CATGATCTCACGGTTTGTGGGTTCAAGCCCCGTGTTGGGCTCTGCCGCTGGTGGACAGAGCCTGCTTGGGATTCTCTGTCTCTCCTTCCCCCCCTGCCCCTCCCCTGCTGTGTTGTCTTGGTCTCTCTCAGATAAATAAACTTTAAAAAATGGTACCACATGGGGAGAATGATGAGGAACTGGAGGAAGGGGTGCAGGAAATGAGTGTGGAGGGCAACCAAGGCAGACACGATTGTGTGCTCTGCTCCTGGCTCGCTGAACTGCATCCACTTCTGCACACAAACACCCATGCACACCTTCTCATCTCTATGCCAGGTGTTCTTTCCATTGTTGGCCTCACCGTGGTCAACCACATGCTCCCCGGAGTCCAATGGGCCCAGATTCAAACTCTAACTCTGCCACTTCCTAACTGGGTGACTTTTGCTAAGTCACTTAATCTCTGTCCATTTTCTTCATCCAAAAAATGGACATAATTACAGACCCTCCTTGTGGTCGATTGGGAGGATCAGATGAGTTAATGTCCACAGAATGTTTTTTTTAATAGCTTTTTAAATGTTATTTATTTTTTGAGAGAGAGAGAGACAGAGTGCAAGCAAGGGAGGGGCAGA
>NW_027546602.1:0-609 GCF_008692635.1 Crocuta crocuta
CACCCTTCTCCCCCGCTGCCTCTCGATGGCCCCCCCACACCCCTCTCCCTGGCTGCCCCTTGGTGAACTGTGACCACAACACACCAGTCGGACAGGCTCTGCTCAGAGCGCACTTGTGCTCACCTCCTCCAGGAAGGCCGCCCCCGCGAGCCCAGGGGAAGCCCATCTGGTACCACCCAGCGAGCCCATCTGGCCTCACACTAATCTCCATCTTCGCCGCTAGCCTTAGCAGTGAGGACGCTGACATTTTCCTCTCTACACACCAGTCTTTGTCCTACTTCTCAGGTTTACAGAGCACGTGGGTGGGAACGGGGTGCTGCCTCCTGAGTCCCTTGAGACACCCCAGCCTGGTCACCCCTAGAAGGAGCCCCTGACCTCTCACCCTGCGCAGGCTTGGTGGCTCTTGGCCAGACTATGCTTTTGCGATCTGAGAAACACACCTGCGCTAAGCCCACCTGGACAAGGACGGGGCCGGGGGCAGGAGGGAACGGCCGCTCGGAAAGATGGTCTGTTAGAGCCGCTCACTGGGCACCCTCCTCTCAGGGGCCTACCCTTTGCGCAGAGTGCTGGGGGCCACGGCGGGCACCCACGCAGTGACAGCACCATGTC
>NW_027546603.1:0-609 GCF_008692635.1 Crocuta crocuta
TCTGTCTCTGCCTGTCTCTCCCTTCCCTCCTTCCTTCCCTCCTCCCTCTATGTTTTTAAAATATTCTCATTGATTTTGATTATCTGCAGTTTTACTGTAGTGTGTTTAGGTATGACTTTCTTTTTATTTGTCTTCCTCGGAGTTCACTAGGCTTCTTGAATTTGTATTTTGGTATGGTTAACATTTCTCGAAAATTCTCAGGCATAACCCTTTCAAACAGAGCCTCTGCCAATGCTCTCTCTCCTTCTGGAGCCTTCTTACTCTTCCCTGAAGTTCTCTCACCTCTCCCTAGTTTCTATCTTTTTCTTGCTCATTCTGTATAATACCTTCTGACATATCTTTCAGGTACGTCTTTTTCTGTGTTCAATCTGCTTTAAAAGCCATTTTACTAAAACATTAACGTGGGTTATTTTGTTTTTTCATGTAAAAAGTTTTTATTTGTTTTTTGTTTTTGTTTTATAAATCTGTTATTTCACTTGTTACAGTTTCCTATTTCCGGAGGATATTTTTCAGCTTCTCATATTTTTTAGACATAATTATCATTAAAAAAATAATCTGTTGCTGGGCACCTGGCTGGCTCAATCAGTAGAGCATGTGACTCTTGATTTC
>NW_027546604.1:0-609 GCF_008692635.1 Crocuta crocuta
GAGATCATGACCTGAGCCGAAGTCAGAGCTTAACCGACTGAGCTACCCAGGCGCCCCAAGCATTCTTATGTCATTTTAAAATTCTAGCAAATTTATGGGGCAAGCACTGTTTTCTCCATGGTGTACATGTGATGACTGAGAATAGACAGGTTCAAGAAAGGACTCAATGTCACAGATCTAGAAGGCGGTGGAGCTTTGATGTGAACCCAAGGCCAGTAAGCCTTATAGTCTCCTTTTATGCATCATGCTACATAGCCTCTCACGAAAGTTAAGCCAAATAATGTCACTTTTGACACGCGTAAAGTAGCGATAAACACTAGCCATGGCTCTGGCCCTAAGAGGGTCCACCAAGCAGGTGTGGGGAAAGAACTGACTTGGGGCCCATGACTGGCACAGAATCGCTCGAGGAGAAAGCCTGATGTGCACCCATGACGTTTCCATGCGAGGCTTGTGCCTACAGAAAGAGATCCTGAGCCCAAACTTCCCCTGGGCCCACAGAGGTAGCCAGCCCTTGAAGCCAGCCCCTAATGCTCACCTGAGCTCTATTAAGCGCCCTTCATTCAGCCCACAGGGGAGAGCCCTGCACCGCTGTTGGTTTATCCCTGGTCC
>NW_027546605.1:0-609 GCF_008692635.1 Crocuta crocuta
CATGTGGCCTTCACTCCTGTTTCCCTTCTGTTTGACATGCTGCTTCTTCCAGGACCTGGCCAGCCACTCCTCCCCCACCTGGGTCTCATCCCAGTGTCCCTGATGGAGCCTTCTAGATCTCCAGGAGTCTCTAAGCAAATGAGGAATTTGTTGGAAGGTAAAGGAGTAGTCCAGGCCTCCAGGCCTTGAAAGGGACAGGCCTGGGGTTTCCAAAAGCCCTGAGTCTCCAGAATGAAAGTACAGTCCCTGGAGCGCCGCCCCAGGTGGGCTTGGCAGTGACAGTCCCCTGGGGCTTCAGCTCTACCACTCGACCCAAGCTCTGGCTTCACTGCCGCCCAGGGTCAGGATGAGGTGGGACCCCTTAACTGACGGTTCTGCCCTGATCCGAGGGCCCCAGAAAAGGCTGGAATGTCAGAAATGTACAATCAGCAGGTGTCCCCTGCCCCTTCTGGGCCGCCCCCCAGCGCTGTCACCGCCATCAGGACACATTTCACCCTGGCAGCCCCATGGTCCGTAATCCCGCTGTGAGCCCACGAAGGAGAGAGAGCTGAGTGCTCAACCCCGCTTGCGCCCCCTCCCTGGGTGGTCTGCCCTGCGCCTGCCTGAGCA
>NW_027546606.1:0-606 GCF_008692635.1 Crocuta crocuta
TTCGAGCCCCGTGTCAGGCTCTGTGCTGACAGCTCAGAGCCTGGGTCCTGCCTCTGATTCTCTGTCTCCCTCTCTCTCTGTCCCTTCCCTGCTATCACTCTGTCTCTCTCAAAAATAAACATTTTAAAAATAGAGAAATAATTATAATAATCCAAATAAAATGAAATATCTATTTTTAAAACTGTTAATGAGCTATTACAAATTTAAGGTAATTAATTATCAAATGCCACCAAGAACCATTAGGGATATTACTCTATATCTAACTGAATCTTATAAAATGATTGACATATACCTTCAGTATAAATTGGAAATCTGAAAATATGTATAAATTTCAATCTTTCAAATACTTAATATTTAATGATATTTAGTATTACTTTTTTAAATCCATGAACCTGGAATGTTCTATATATTTAGGTCTTTAATTTATTTCAATGACATATAATTTTCTGTGTACATATTTTTCAAATATTTTATTAAATTTATTCAATAAAACATCTTACTTGAAAAGTTTTATATATATATACACACACATACATATACACATTATATATATACACATCATATAAATATATAAATCATACAAATATATAAATACACACACACACA
>NW_027546607.1:0-610 GCF_008692635.1 Crocuta crocuta
TTTTTTTTTTGAGAGCTGATTGGGTTTGCAATTAACCAAAGTGCACAATAATCGTGTCCACCTAGATTGATTTATGGGGCATAGAGCGTGCTTTAGAGAGTTATGAAAGCGATGGTGGACGATCAGGATTTTAAGCCAAATGCAGTCACTTTGGCTTCAGAATACTGCTCGCTGAATGGATTGCAGCAAAGGGCACATCTACCATGAGTGGTGTGGATGCTTTACCCACCCGTCAGCCCGGCTTGCTGATTGCCCGCCTGCCTCTGGCCTGGTGCTAGGGACGCAGAGTTGAGAAGACAGAGGTCCTACCCTCAGGGACCCACAGCCCAGCAGCAGGAAGGGGGTGACAACAAAGTGTCATCAAGGCTGAGAGAGGGGCATGCCCAATTCACTAGGAGAATACAGGAAGGGAACAATCAAATGCGTCTCTAATGGGCAAAGGGCCATTCAGGGCAATTGAAGGGATGATTGGGGGTTGCTGCAGAGTGTGGGCTGGGGGGTGTCCAGCCAGGCACAGACATGTTGGAGGCCTGGCACTGAGGAGGCTGGATGGAAGGGAAGCTGAGATTGTTGAGATTGGACAGGTAGCCAAGGGCTAGTGCAGGGTGTC
>NW_027546608.1:0-610 GCF_008692635.1 Crocuta crocuta
CCACTCTGAGTACAACCTCACCTGACACCAACAAACGGGACTCTTTGTTGGGGCCTGTCTGGGCAGGACCAGCGAACCAATAGGGGCAACCGGAAGAGACCAAAGCAGGAATTGGGCTGAGGCTGGAACAAAAGGGGGGGGGTCTAACTGCTGAGGCCCTACTCCGGGGACAACTTGATCTAGGGGAGGCAAGAAAAGAGGACTCTTTGTTGGGGCCTAAGTGAGCACGACTAACTCGTCAGGAGGAACGTTTGGAAGAGACCAAAGTGTTACGTATGGGGGGCAGGAATCAAAGGGGGGCTATGAACTGAGACCCTCCTCTGAGGACAGCTCGATCCAGAGAGCAAGATAACATGACTGTTTGTAGGGGTCTATCTGAGAAGGACCAATTATCCAGCAGGCACAGTGGGAATACACCAATGCAGCAAGTGTGTAGGGGGCCGTACCGAAAGCGGGGGTACCAACTGAAACACAACTCTGAGGACACACTGAACCGGGGGTGAGAAAACAGGACTCATGGTTGGTCCCATCTGAGCATGACCAACTCACCAGCAGGAACAGTTGGGAGAGACCAGAGCAGGAAGGGGCGGGGGGGCAGGAATAAAAGGGC
>NW_027546609.1:0-609 GCF_008692635.1 Crocuta crocuta
CTCTCTCTCAAAATAAATAAATAAAAAAATAATGAGGGAACACTCTGAGTACTCATAATTCCATCTGATAGACAGGGACGCTATATAATGCACTGTAATTTGAACATGATCTGGCCATTCTCAAAAATCAAATAACAGAATGGAGATAAAGGAAATACAAGCCACAACAATATTTACAGAACAAAATTTACAGAAAAGGTAACTAGTGTATTTGAAAAAGTACAAAGTGTAATTTCCAGAAATGAAAACTACAGTCAATGCAATGAAAAACTCTGAATAGTTTTAAGTGGTAGACTGAACACGGCTGAGGAGAATATCAGGGCAATACAGGGTATATCTGCAGAAACGACACAGAATACAGCAAAGATAAAGAGGAGAAAGTAGGAGTGAAAAGTCAAGGGACATGGAGGAAATATCTCAAAACTTATGTCAGGAGATCCAAAAGAAAAAACTAGTAAAAATGGGTGTGAGGCAATAGTGGAGAAGTTACCAGCTGAGAACTTTCAAGGATTGATGATAAAAAACATGAATCCTTACATTCAGAGAGCACAAGGAGTCCTGAGCAAGATGAAAAACAATCTGGGGGCACCTGGGTGGCTCAGTCGGTTA
>NW_027546610.1:0-610 GCF_008692635.1 Crocuta crocuta
ATTTCATTCTAAAGCAGCAGAATACACACTCTTCTCAAGTGCACATGGGACATTCTCCAGACCAGATCACATATTGGGTCACAAATCAATCCTCAACAAGTGTAAAAAGATCAAGATCATAACATGCATATTTTCAGACCACAACACTATGAATCTTGAAATCAACCACAAGAAAAACTTTGCAAACCAACCGCAAATAGTTGGAGGTTGAAGAACATCCTACTTAAGAATGAATGGATTAACCAGGAAATTAAAGAAGAACTTAAAAGTATATGGAAGCCAATGAAAATGAAACACAAGAGTCTAAAACCTCTGGGATGCAGCAAAGGCAGTCTTAAGAGAGAAGTATGTCATAATTCAGGCCTTCCTAATAAAGAAGAAATGTCTCAAATACATATCCTAAACTTACACCTAAAAGAGCTGGGAAAAGAATAGCCAAGTAAAGCCCAAGACCAGCAGAAGAAGGGAAATAATAAAGATAAGAGCAGAAATCAAGGATCTCAAGGGGCACCTGGGTGTCCCCAAGTCAGTTAAGCGTCCAACTTCAGCTCAGGTTATGATCTCGTGGTTCGTGAGTTTGAGCCCCGTGTTGGGCTCTGTGCTGACAGCT
>NW_027546611.1:0-610 GCF_008692635.1 Crocuta crocuta
TTAGGACAGTCCTATGAAGTTGATGAGGGAAAATTATCTAATTTCATCTGATATTACATGGATGGCCAGGCTCTGAAAAAACAGCACAGGGTGACTAGTAAATAGTGTGTAAAACCAGTGATGACATAGCTGGCACAATGGTGCCATATAGTGCTGATAGTGTTACATAGAATTTTCAGAATACAATGGCTTTGAAAATCAGTAAAGAATTATGGCAGTGAGGATGAGCTCTAGAGTCAGGATAAGCTCTAGAGTCAAAGGGTTACACTTGTACTTGCTGGCATAGCTGAGCCAGTGTGTTTAATGACTCAATCTCTCTGTGCTTCCATTCCCTCTCTGTAAAACCAGGATAAAAGAGTCTCAACGCCTATGAATGGTATAAAAAATTACTCCATAAAAAGTGCTTACAGGGTTGTAATGAATACATATTATTCTTCGTAATGAGTTAATCAACTAAGGATACAAAGAAAAGATGATCTTCATTGCTGGGATCCTTCCTTTTGAAAGGCCATCCCATTGAATTTCTTATATTCAGGCTACCTGCTAAGAGTTGAAGGGAAATGTGGTTGTGGATGGGTAGTTTCTAAAGACAAGATTATAGTTAGCAGGT
>NW_027546612.1:0-610 GCF_008692635.1 Crocuta crocuta
TCTCTCTCATGTAGCAAAGTGGGCTTCAAGTGCAACATACAAACGCTGAATATGGGAACACGGAGACTTTCTGGGAGTGCAGTGACGGAGATCTAAACCTTACACATACATCTCTTCTGTAAGTGTTTGTCTGAAAACATTCTGTGTTCTGAAGGCTCAGCTTTTCCAACTGGACTTTCATACTCACCCAGTGAAGACTTCACAGAAGAACAGCACACCTCTCACACCAGGGATCTTGCTCCAGGGACAGGAGAGTCTCTAAATTGCTCCTGAGTCCCATGCAGAGAGAGACAGAGAGTGTAGTGAGTGATGTGGGGGCGACATGGCTTGATTTCATCCCAGAGTCAAACTCAGGGCAAACTGCATACCTGCACAAGCCATTCCTCCTAGAGCAAGAAAGCATCCTTTATGGATGGAGGAAGGACTTGGGGTTTGACCACAACAGGAGTCTGAAAGTATCATAAAGAAGTGCTGGATAGGGGCACCTTAGTGGCTCAGTCAGTTGAGCATCTGACTTTAGCTCATGATTTCAGAATTCATGGGTTTTTGGCCTGCCTCAGGCTGTGTGGTGACAGCTCAGAGCCTGGAGCCTGCCTCAGATTCTGTGTCT
>NW_027546613.1:0-610 GCF_008692635.1 Crocuta crocuta
CCATGTCAGTTGTGTGGCCTTAGGCAGTTGACCAGTTAAACTGTTTTAACCTCTATGAGCTTTAGTTCCCTTCTATGAAACATTAAATGATAAGCTCCATAGGCTTCTTGTAAAGATGACTCAATGGAGTACTAAGTACCCTGTTCATCAAATATTTATGAAGGAACATACAAGTGATGAGAAAATGAACCTATCATATTTCTATTGTTACATTTTATTTTTCTCATAGCCTGTATCCTCACAAGAGTTGGACCAAAGGAACTCTCCTCTCTCTGTCTGGGGTCCCTGGGGTCTCCCTACACTTGCTTTCCATTCCTACCCCTTCATCTCTCCTTTTCAATTTTTTCTATTCAGTTCTGCTTTCGCTGTAGTCTCCTTTCCAGATCTTCCTTCTCAAACCTTTCAAATGACCTTCCCTTGACTTCTGCTTCTCCTTTCCCTCTCTGGCCAGCGGATTGCAAGCTCCCAGCTCTCTCGCACACTCCAGTATTTCGGCCGGTCGCTGAGTGGGGGTCAGGACCTCACCCAGGATGGACTAGTGGACCTGGCTGTGGGGGCCCAGGGACAGGTGCTGCTGCTCAGGTGATAACTCCCCACATCCCACTCTTGG
>NW_027546614.1:0-610 GCF_008692635.1 Crocuta crocuta
GGGACCAGAACTCACAAACCGCGAGATCATGACCTGAGCCGATGTCGGACGCTGAACCGACTGAGCCACCCAGACGTCCCTCAGGAACTCTTAATGTGCAACAAAGAAGACAAATACTCCGATTTCTTAAAAGGCAAATAAATATTTTTTATCCGCTTTTCACCAGAGACATTCAAATGGCTGATAAGTGCAGGCAAGGTGCTCCATCAACATCGTTAGTATTAGGTGGCGCGAATCAATACACCGGGAGATACCACTCTCCACCCACCAGTGTGGAGAGAAGAAGCGAGAGGGAGGGTGTGGGGAAATGGAAGCCCTCACAGCCTGCTGATGGGGACGTAACACGGCAGAGCCACTGTGGAAGAGTGCCGGAGTCCAGGAGTTCCTCAAAACTTAAACGTACATTTACCATATGACCCAGGGATCCCACGGCGAGGTAACCACCCGGGTGGGTGGGGGAAGGGGAATGCAAACACACGTCCACACAGACTTGTAGGCAGCGTTCACTGCAGTGCTGTTCACAAAACTACAAAGTGGTCTGTACCACTTTTTGTACTTTCACGGAATGTCCATCAGCCGCTGAGTGGGTGACTCCGCAAAAAGAATAAAT
>NW_027546615.1:0-610 GCF_008692635.1 Crocuta crocuta
CTCACAGTTCGTGGGATCAGGCCCTGCGTCAGGCTCTGTGCTGACAGTATGGAGCCTGCTGGGGATCCTCCTCTCCCTGTCCCTCTCCGCCCCTCGCTCGCTCTTGCCTGCTCACTCTCTCTCCAAATTAAAAAAAAGATATGTATATATATATTTTAAAAATCTACACATTAATCTATGTTCACTACAATAAATGTAGTTAACATCTATCACCATAAAACATGATTACAGTATTATTAACTAAATTCCCTATCCTGCACTTTTCATCCTCATGATTTACTTTATAACTGGGAGTTTGTACCTCTTAATCCCCTTCACCTATGTTGCCCATTCCCACCTTCCTTCTTACTTCTGTGAAACACCAGTTGGTTTTCTGTATTTATGAGTCTATTTCTGCTTTTTGTTTGTATATTTTACTGTTCTTTTGTTTTGTGTTTTAGATTCTACATATAAGTGAAGTCATGTGGTATTTGTCTTTCCCTGTCTGACTTTTTTCATTTAGCATAATACCCTCTAGGTTTACCCATGTTGTCCCTAATGGCAAGATTTTATTCTTTTTTTTTTCTTTTTTCTTTTTTCTTTTTCTGTTCTTTTTTTTTTTTTTTTTTTT
>NW_027546616.1:0-610 GCF_008692635.1 Crocuta crocuta
CTAAAGTTGGCCGCTTAACCAACTGAGCCACCTAGGTGCCCCAAAACGTCTCTGACTTTAGCAGAAACCACTGTTTAATTTTAGCTAATGCCTTTGGCTTATTTAAAATAACATTTTAATTTCATCTATTAAAGTGATGTTATAATAATACAGATCATATTACTTAATAATTCTTACATATCTTGAAACCAATCTCACTTTGTAATTATTTACTTTCCACTGTCAAATTAAATGGCTTTTAAGTATACAATTAAGTGTAACATATAAATATAAAAGCACAAAGTTCATAAGTATACAACTCAATGAATTTCCACAGGTTGCATAAGTTTTGTAACCAGCACCCCAATAAAAAAAAGAGAACAATATCTACAGTAGAGAATTCCCTCCATGTTCCTTCCCTTCCTGTACTCCTCTCTTATGAGAAATCAATATCCTGAATCTTAAGACTAAAATTTTGCCTATTTTTGTACTCAGACAAAACATTTTATTCCTTTTACCAGTTAAATTTTTAAGCTGATTAAAAGAATACATAGAAAATCAGAATTGTTTTGTAACGATAAAAAATTTAATGGAATTTATCGAAATATTTTCACAAAGAAAACGCCAGGCC
>NW_027546617.1:0-610 GCF_008692635.1 Crocuta crocuta
TCTCTCTCTCTCTCTTCTAGAAATAAATAAAAAACATTAAAAAATAAATAAATAAAAGGAAGGAAACTGCGTACTCACGATACTGCGAGGTAGTGATAATTATTGTACTTTGCAGGTGACATATAAAGAGGTTTCATGTCAGACTAAAGGTTGCTGTTGACATATCCGATTATAAGTCAGTCACATTTTTCTCAAGGTATAAATATGTTCTAAAATTAATTCTCAAGACAAATGATCTAGAGAGTTATCCAACATTTCAGATTATGTGAGCCGAATTAATCTATTTCCATACTGGCAGAGTTGGTTGATGCTGCTACTTGTATATAATGATGGCCATTTTAAAAATGACTTTTGTGACTACTTCCTGTTACTTTATGGCAGACTTGGGAGTGGAAGGTTAAGAGAAAAATGCTGGGGTAGCCTGGGAAGGAAATATCTACTGAAGAGGAGGTTATCTGGGTTGTGCAGGACTGACTTAAGATTCATCTCTAAGTGATAGGAGAAGGAATCCCAGGCAAGCAGGCAGGCATAAAAGAATTCCATGGAATCCAAAGAGTATGTGGCAATCAGCATGCTACATATATCTGTAAGAGTGAGATGAACCATATGC
>NW_027546618.1:0-611 GCF_008692635.1 Crocuta crocuta
AGAGTCATGAGTCATTGTGGGGTAGGGGCATTTCATCTACTGAGGACCCTCTCCAAGCTGTATGGAACTACCTCAGGGTGATCCCACCAGAGCTTAAAAAGGCTGGCACATATAGCCACAACTCCTACCTTGCACTGTCTCCAGGCTGTCCCCATAGACATTAACTACCTCACACTTCTACACTGTGCCTGCTTGAAGGCAAATAAGTCCCCATGATGCTGGAGAAATTCCTCGAACAAGAGGGACTTGCTTCCAGACTCTTGAAGTAAGGAATTCTGAGTGTGCTGAAAACGGCACTCCCCAATTACCCCCAAGAATTCATGTGGGCCAGGACAGTACCAGCTCTTCTTTCAATGTCTCCTGCGCCCCTTAAATCAATAGTGTCCACTAACATTCAGCCATCTCTCTCACTCTTATACCTCAGCCTGTCTCCGCACAACAGTCAATGGCACCCTTGTACACCTCATCAAACGTGAAATACAGTATCCCCACTTACTGGGGATGGCAACGGGGTCACCTTGGAGCGAAGCGAAGTCAACATTAAACAGGAGCGATGATGGCACCCAATCTGTTTTGCCACCTCTGACCCTGGAGGGCCCAGGCAGGGAGTC
>NW_027546619.1:0-611 GCF_008692635.1 Crocuta crocuta
ACTCTGTGCTGACAGCTCAGACCCTGAAGCCTGTTTCGGATTCTGGGGCTCCCCGTCTGTCTGCCCTTCCCCCACTCAAGCTCTGTCTCTGTCTCAAAAATAAATAAACGATAAAAAGTTTTTAAACAATGTTAAAAAAGAAGACCCTCTAATTAATGGTCAGTGATTGGGAAAACACATATATAAAACACTCTGTTATTACTCAGGAAGGACTTCAGTTATAGTCTTTCAACTTCAAATCTTACCAACTGGTGTCTCGGCGGGGAGGGGGGGCAGGGGGGATTTTTGATGCCACATTAGACATGGGTAGAGGTGATTAGATCATTGTGTCCACAATTTAATGCAAACAGTCGTTCACGAAGACTGACAGTGAGGACAGGGACTGTGCTGGCACAGGAATCTTACATGCGCCTTGGGCATCACTGACTGACTACGTACATTCTCTCTACCTGATCAGCCGCAGAAACTAGAAACTACATGATCTCTTGACACCGTATTCAGCCATGTGAGGCTTCGTCTGGGGGAAGGTTGAAAATACACCTGTTAAGAGCCAGAGAAATGCAAATTTGACAGGATCTGAGGACAGGCATTCAGGACTCTGTACAAAAACA
>NW_027546620.1:0-608 GCF_008692635.1 Crocuta crocuta
AGATGGGGCTGGCCTCCCTCTCTTCACCCTGGACGCATTGACCATACCCTGACAACTGAAGTTGGAGAGTTTTACTTAATTTTTTTTCACTTTATGGATACTATTTATTTTTTTAAACAGCTTCATTGTGAAATAATTCACATCTCAAAGGAATTCATCCATTTAACACGTATAATTCCATATTCCTTTGGACATTCACAGAGTTAGACAATCATCGCCACAACCCAATTTTAGAACATTCTTACTGTTTTCCTACACTCAGCTCTAGGCAAGGACCAACCTACTCTCTGTCTCTGGAGTTTTGTCTGTTGTGGGCATTTCGCATAAAGAGGGTCATACAAGGTGTAGTCTTTTGTGTCTGGCATCTTCCACTCAACACAATATTTTCTTTAGTATATATATATATAATTACTTTTATATTTTTATAAATTATAATTTATAATACATATGTGTAATATATATATGTTGGGGCACCTTGGTGGTCGGTTAAGCAGTGACTTCGGCTCAGGTCATGATCTCACAGTTCATGAATTTAAATCCCAAGTCGGGTTCTGTGCTGACACCTCCGAGCCTGAAGCCTGCTTTGGATTCTGTGTCTCCCTCTCTCT
>NW_027546621.1:0-610 GCF_008692635.1 Crocuta crocuta
AAACCCTGAGATCATGACCTGAGCCGAAGTCGGACACTTAACTGAGCCACTCAAGTGCCCCAATACTATAACTTTTTTAAAAATTCAGTCAGTGACTGTGTCTCTGTGATTTACTAGTTTGATCACATTCTCATATGTAACAGCATGAAAATAACACAATGTTTTTTAGAATTTTAGAATTTTTTAGAATTAGAGGGAAATAGAAATTCCTCTAAGTATTTCCATATAGAAAGATATTTATTACAGGGAATCTGATAGTTGCAAAATCATTAGATGGTTTGGATAAACAAATGAAATAGGGCTGCTATTGGATTTCAAGTTTAACTACTACAGTAGCGAAAGATCAGAACACAGCTCCTATTTCCCAGAGATGAGAAACTCCCCTGACACAGCCACCAACTTCCCCGCTGTCCACAGCGCCATATCTGGGAACCAGGCAGTACAACACTGAGTTCAGTTGCTGCAACATCCAAGTCTGTGGGAATCCACCTGTCTGCTAGCACCATAGAAGGAAGAAAACTCACTTGTGTCATTTCATCTTTCAAATCTTCTAGAAGTAATTCTCAATGATTAAACTCATACCACAGCAAAACCTTGGAGTGAGAGAGTC
>NW_027546622.1:0-611 GCF_008692635.1 Crocuta crocuta
TACATCTTCCATTTTAAAATATATTCTTATTTTTCTCTGTGAACTCCTTTGATATATGTGCACAAGTTTATTTATTTATTTATTCATTTGTTTGTTTATTTATATGTTTTTGATTGATCTCCTTAGCATACTTCTCTGCAACAAAAATGTTTATAAATTGATTTTTTAAAAATGTTTTTAACATGCTTTATGTCCAAGATTGATTGTAAAAATTAAAGATTTCAATGTAAACTGAAAAATGTAAATCAGTGGGTGATCTCTACAACCGTTATAAAACT
This sequence comes from Crocuta crocuta, assembly GCF_008692635.1. Taxonomy (NCBI): domain Eukaryota; kingdom Metazoa; phylum Chordata; class Mammalia; order Carnivora; family Hyaenidae; genus Crocuta; species Crocuta crocuta. The sequence continues at coordinate 279 of NW_027546622.1, forward strand.
TCCTGTTCTCTGATTTCATAAACAGAGATATAGTGTGTGAATGGTGTTGCTTGTGGCTTCTTTTACTCAATCTAATGCTTCTGAAATTTTCCATGTTGTTTCATGTTTATTCCTTTTCATTTTGGGTGTTATTTCATTGCATGAATATTCCACAACTTGTTTATGTTTTCACATGCTCATGGTCATTTGGGCAGCTTCAAGTTTTTCATAAATATGAATTAAGCAGCTAAAACATATTTATACAAATCTTTGTGTGACAATGTCCTCACTAGCTCTCTGTTTAGATTTGTAGAAATTGGCACTTCTTGCTTTGTTGAAGATTAGTTGGCCATA
>NW_027546623.1:0-611 GCF_008692635.1 Crocuta crocuta
CTCCTCCCTCTGCCTTGAACCTCCTTTCATTTTCCGCAGACAGTAATCCTGGCTCTGTCTTCGAGCACAAGCTCAAATGCCACCTCCTTCCTGAAGCTTCCTGTGGCCCAACCAGTCATTCATTCACCCCACAAATATGTATTGAGTGCCTGCATGCCAGGCACTGTTCTGGACACTTGGGGTCTATCAGTGAGCAGAAGGATGACCCTGCCCCCCTGGAGCTCACATTCAGGTGGGAGGGGGAGTACAATAAACAATACAATAAGAAGCAAACCACATAGCATGTTAGGGGGTAACAGGTGATAAAGAGAAGGTCATGGAGCACCTTCAGGCTGCCCAGGAGTGCTGGGGGCAGGCAGGTTGCTAGCTTAGTTGGGGTGGGGGGGCGACCTCCATTAGCAAAGTGAGAGAAGTGGCACCGCAGGGCTCCAGGGACAGCAGGGGAGCAGAGGGGCAGAGTGGGTGGGGGAAGGGAGGGGGAGCAAGTGCAAGGAGATGGAGCGGGGAGAGGTAACGAGCAGCTGGTTTGTCCTCTCACCTGGAGCTACTTCAGCCTGGCCCCTCGTTGCAAGGTTAGCACATGCCATGTGTGGTCTGTGGTAGTCAGTGTG
>NW_027546624.1:0-611 GCF_008692635.1 Crocuta crocuta
ATTGGATTTAGAATCTATTAGTGAGGTCTTTGGTAGCTTCAATAAGAACAGTTTCTTTGTAGTGATACGGGAGAAAAAATAAACTAGAATGGGTTCATGAGAAAAAGAGAAAAGAAAATAGAAGTACCCAGTAGAGACAATCCTTTCAAGGACATTCATAGTAAAAGGAAAGAAAATGGCATAGTAACTATAATGGAAAAAGGGCCAAGATAAAGTTTGTCATTTTTGTATTTTTTTAAATGTGAGACATAAATACCATGTTTGGATACTATATTCATTTCCTATAGCTGCTGAGACAAATAACCACAAACAGGGTGGTCTACAAAATACAGAAATTTATCCTCTCATGGTTCTGAGACCAGAAGTCTGAAATCAAGGTGTTAACAGAACTTTACTACCGTAGGGGGTTTCTGGGGAAAAATCCTTCCCCCACCTCTTCCAGCTTTTGGTGGTTCCAGGTGTTTCTTGGCTTCCTTAGCTCTGTCACTCCAATTTGTATCTCCACTCTCTGTTCAGAAAACTTGCCATCGGATTTAGGGTATACCTGGATAATCCATGATGCTTTCAGGTCAAGACCCCCCATGATGTAATTAATTACATCACCATAGACT
>NW_027546625.1:0-611 GCF_008692635.1 Crocuta crocuta
CTGAAACGACAGGGGACTATCCCTGTCGCTGGTGTCACTGAGCCTTGTGACCAGTCCCTCCCTAGCCTGGTGCGGGTACTTCCCCGCCCCTGTGTGCCCCTCCGTATTCACGTCTGCGGGGATTCCTTCTGGAGCTTTCTCTTGTCAGGGCTGTGTCCTGCCCATGACTGTCCTGCTAGCTGCAGCTGTCCCAGTCTGCTGGCCTGTCGGCCACCCCTCAGGCAGCGCCCCAGCCTGAGGTGGGGGGTCCTTCCCTGCCCGGGGACCTGCACACACGCTGGGGGGCGGAATGCAGGGAGCAGGCCCAGTTCCCACCTCCTGTTGCCCCAGGATCGCTTCATCCCTATCTGCCCTTCGGGGGTCGCCGCCCTTCTTTGCCTGATGCCTGCTGTCTTGAGAACTGTCGCTCCATGTATGTTGTCAGGTTTTATTTCCAGCGGGACCGTGAATCTGACGCCCGTTTCCATCGGACGTGGAAAGAGGCCGCGCGTTCCGGCGGCCGGGAGACCAGGGAAGGCGCGCGCCGCGTCTGCGGGGCGGGGAGCGGCGGGGGGTGCGAGGCCCCGCTGTCTCTGCAGACCTTGCGGCGGGCGGCGGGCACCCCGGCTGAG
>NW_027546626.1:0-611 GCF_008692635.1 Crocuta crocuta
TTTGGTGGTAATAGACTCTTACCAAGGATGACACATTGCATTTGTATTTTGTTTTAAAATTATTTTATTCTATAAGAGTCCATACTATAGTCCCCTTTTTTTCATGCCCATGAATTTGGGGGAGAGAAAATGGATCCTTTGTCCTTAAAAAAATTCCATATTCCACATTACATTGATTGCTTTCTTGTTAGGTCTTTTATCTTGCTGTTCCATTCCTGTATTTTATGTAAACTGGTAGTTAAATCTAGAGGCTTGACTAGTTTCATTTTATTTTATATTATTTTGTTGTGCAAAAATGTATCTAACATATTATGAAAAACATAATGTCTTGTTGGTCACCTTTAATGCAGCTAAGTTTGATTATTGGTTTCAGGTGCTATCAGCCTGATCCTTCCATTTTAAAATTCCCAGTGATTTAAATCTATTAGCAATTGTTGCCTCAATCCATTAGCTTATTTGGTGTTACAAAATGGTTGTTTTCTAATTCAAGACACATAAACACATGCACACAAACACACACAGACTCACTCACACACCTTCTTTTTTCATAAAGGAAATTTCTTTTTCCCTGGATTATGTTAAAGCAAGTTCCAGACACCATGTTATTTTAC
>NW_027546627.1:0-612 GCF_008692635.1 Crocuta crocuta
CACTTCTGGAATAAAGGTAAGGACTAACTGATGTGTCACATCATATCTATATGCTTATTATGTATATTTGTAATGTGATACAGTTAATATGGCATTGTCCAGTATGAGCTCCTTGACATTAGGGATCCTTACTTATAAGTTCTTATTTAACCCTATAAGCACCTGAAATGGTATTCTTTTCATTTTATTCTTCTTGACCACTTGACTAAAAGCTTCTTGGGTAAATACAATAAAGAGAATCTATAGGTGCCTGCAGGTTACCCATCGGTTAAATAGCCATATCCTCTTAACAATAAAAACCAAAGTTCTATTTAGTGGGACAATTATAAATTGAAAATACATAATCATAAGCCCTTGTATTAACACAAATATGTTTTCTGTCAATAATGAGTGTGCAGATGCTTCTCCATATGTAATTGTGTGCCTGTGTGTGTGAGGTAGACAGAGACAGAAAAACACAGCCAGAAACAGAGAGAAACAGCCAGCAGGAGGGGATGTTGAAAAGACAGAAAAGATAACAAAATTCTGAAACAAAACATCCAGGGAGCCTTTCTGCATTCTTGGGCCATTTAATTGGCCCATGAAAGAATTTTGTATGTCTGACAAAATGCC
>NW_027546628.1:0-612 GCF_008692635.1 Crocuta crocuta
CACTGTATGAAATAAAAGCATGGAAGTGGAGGTTTCTTTGGAGTTCTTCTAAGGGTATGTTCCTTGCCCTACGCCGGGTCTGGGTCCACTGACACACCATCCGGAGATACCAGGGCAGATCAAAGTACATACAGAGGGCAGTCACAGTAACAGTCGACACCAGCAGAGCGACCCCAATGGTGACAAGCAGCAGGGCTGTGTTGCAGGATAACTGAGACACGTGAAAGTCCTTTAGTGGGGTTCCCTTATAGCTTTCTGGATAGTCACACTTATAAGAATTAGGCCAACCCTCTACCACTTCACTTGATACTTGGCCTATACTTTGGATAAATTCTCTTAGCTCACATGTACATTGGAATGGATTGTTTCCTGCTCTCATGGATCTAATCTTCTGGCAGCTGTGGAAGAAATCGGCTGATGGGCTGGAAACTGAATTATGGTCAATGATCAGTACGGAAAGGCTGCTAAAAGCACCACAGTCAGGAAGGTGGGCTAAAGAATTGGAAGCGACATTGAGTTCCTGCAAAGCTTCTAGTTTCATGATTGGTTTAGGAATGCTCCTTATTCTGTTATTGTGAAGATCAAGTACCGTGACCTTAGGAGGTAGACATC
>NW_027546629.1:0-611 GCF_008692635.1 Crocuta crocuta
AAACAAAACTAGTTTTTAAACACTTGTTCCAGAAGTGAGGAAAATAGTATTTAGGGAATACGTGAAACATAAAACCGCACAGAGTGAAATTTCAGAATGAGGCCAAATCTCAAGCCCAGCTGCTGCTTTGGCGGATCCGTGAGGTCTTGAAAGTTACTGCTTAGGGCTTATCCTCTGATCCTTCCTGTCGACAGGTCTCCTCAGTAGTAAGAGAGTAATGCCAATGTTAAATGGAACATAACGTTTTGAAAGAGTTCTGAGATACCAGCTGTGTACTGGCAGATAGTTACAGATACTCAAGATCGTTTAAAAGAGTCTGGGAACATGTTAAACTATAAAACATACTCAGTTCCTGAGTTTCTTTGTCTACTCACTGGCAGAGCCACCATGTACAGCTGTGCATGTTGCACACTGCAGAACTCCACTGAGTGGCATTCATCTAGACTGTAACGTGAATAGTTCCCCTGGGGTTGTACAAAGAGGTGGCCCTTCTCACTCAAGTCCAATGCCTTGACTAACTCAACTTTTTCTTTTAAGTTTTTTAAATTCATTTTTGAAAGAGAGAGACAGACACAGAGCACGAGCAGGGGAGGGGCAGAGAGAGAGGGAGA
>NW_027546630.1:0-612 GCF_008692635.1 Crocuta crocuta
GCTACTGTGACAAGAGCTTGGACCCAGTGGCATAGCTCCGATGACCAGGCAAAACCCCAAGGTCCTCGGTGCCAGGGCCCAAGGTGTCACATGCCCCCCAGAGCTCGGGTGGGTCCCGAGAGCCAGCGTGGCACTCATGGAGGGGTGATGTGGAGAAGTAGGGGGCCTCTGGCCCAGAGGAAAATTCAAGAGGCTCCAGACCTGCACAGGCCCAGGCGATCCTGGTCCCTGTCAATCTCGGTCTCCACACAGGTCAGTCTGTAGGGTTCTGGAACCTTCCCATGGGCGTAAGAAGGTCTCAGGTCTGCGGGTCCCAGCTCCTGCCTGGTTAACCCCAAACAGCATGGATCTGAGTCCACTCGTGCCCCCAGAAGCTGCTGGCGGGGGACGCAGTAATGTGCAAGCCCCCATGTGCGCGTAGCCGGCGAGCCTGTGTGCTGACTGCTCCCAGCTCGCGCCCACCTGCCCGCTGGGCCACCCGTAACGCGTCTGTTTTCTCCCTCTCTTTCAGCATCCTGCTGGACGAAGAGGGACACATTAAGATCACAGGTGTGTAAAGCACAGTGGTCTCCCCGGTGACTTCCCCGCGGCCCTGGTCAGGGGTGGGGGGGG
>NW_027546631.1:0-612 GCF_008692635.1 Crocuta crocuta
AAAAAAAAATCATGATCACGTAGGATTTATTCCAGGGATGCAACAGTGGTTCAATATTCACAAAATCAGTATGACAGATCATGTCAATAAAGATTAAACCACATGGCATTACAATAGATACAGAGAATTATTTGACAAAGTACATCTATTCATAATAAAAACCTCAAAGGAGAATGAGAGGGACTATACCTCAATGGGAGAAAAGACCTTATGTTAAATACAGCTAAGATCGTATTCAGAGATGAAAAACTAAGCTCTTCCTCGAAGATCAGGACCAAAATAAAGACATTCATTCTCACTTTTTTAATATACTACTAGAAGTTCTAGCTACAGCAATCAGACAAGAAATAAAAAGTATCCAAATTGCCTTTACTCCTTAAGGAGTAAAAGTCTATTTGTAGAGGATCTGATGCTATACACAGAAACCCTTTAAGATTCTACCAAAACACCACGAGGGCAGATAAATGAATTCAGGAAGGTCACAGGACACAAAACTCAGTGTACAAAACTGCATTGCATTTCTATACACTGAAAATGGAGGAGAGCTCTTTCGTTTCATCTTTTTAGTTAAAGACCTGTTATGCTCTCTGTACCTATGAGCGCTGCTGTATC
>NW_027546632.1:0-612 GCF_008692635.1 Crocuta crocuta
TCTCCAGTTTTGAAAGGGAAGAAATTGATGGCTTCCCTAGATTACACACACAGAAGCAGGGCCCGGACGCCAAATCTCGTGTTTGACTCAAAGCCTGTGTGCTTTTCACTCTCCCAGGGAATGTGCCGAGCCCTCCCACCAGGAAGCAGGCTGAATGAGTCCCATCAAGCCAAGTCCCCAGGCAGTCTGCAGCGACCCAGGACCACTGCACTTCCCTCTCCTTACAGAGACACAAAACACAACAGCAGTAACAAAACCGGGGGCTTCCAGGCTTGGACACCTCTGCTTGTCTCTCAAGCCAGGTCAGCCTTCCAGGCTCCCCCAGAAGCAGGGCAGGGTCCAAGGGCCCCATTTTCCCTACAAGGAGCAGGCTATTGTCAGGAGGATCCAGACAGTGATCCCAGCAGGCTGTGCTGGCAGGGAGGGTCTGACATTCCAGCTAAGGATTCTGTGTCTTTTTCCCAGCCTCCACATCCTGGGTGTTGGCATCCTCAGTCCTCACTGTAGTCACTCAACAAGCTGCTTCATAAAAGAGCCTCATTAGGCCTGAGACAGGACATCTCTTCAGCCTGACAGCCCCTTGGACTAAGTCAACATTTGTCAAACACACAC
>NW_027546633.1:0-612 GCF_008692635.1 Crocuta crocuta
CCCCAACCCCGGGCCCGTGCACGCGCTGCGGCACCCCTACGAACCTGAGGGTGAGGCCAGGAACCCCGCCGCAGTTTAGGTGGTAACAATACACCTTCTATTACGAGATTACCTTCTACAAACGCTCAGACGCCAAGGAAAATCTCACTAAGCAGGCAGGTCAACCATTCTGAGAACTCCTGTAATTAAGCTGAGAACAGCTTCACTTTATGACTTAGGAACTCTATGTAAACACCCTGTTCTTTCGGCTAAGCAGCAGGCCATCACAGATGATGCGAGTCAGGCCCCGAGACCGGGTCTGTTGGTAAGAGCTGGAAGGAAAATGGATACATACAACCACTCAAAATCCTCTTAATTTTAAAACTGAAGAATGACCCCCTCCCCCACTGAGGGAAGTAAGCACACCTGCTACTCCCTGATCAGAACAAAGCAGGAAGACCGGAGGACACTTCCGTCCAAGGCCGTTCCTTACGACGACAGAACCCCAAGCCCTTTGTGGACGTTATGTACTCAAAAGTAGACGTAAATTCTACCATCTTTCTGATTCTTGAATAAGCATCTGTGATTCTATTTACACATATATGAAAACACTGAAAGCAGGACAGCTCAACG
>NW_027546634.1:0-612 GCF_008692635.1 Crocuta crocuta
TGTTCACCTTCGGACCCGCCCTCGGCGATCGCGGGCCTCCTCGGACTCGGGCTTGTCAGCAGCTGAGCCAATGCCTGTGGCACAGCTTTGGAAGACTCGTGTTGAGCAGGCTGGTTCCCCTCAGGCCGCCACCCAAGCCGTGTGTCTGATTTTCCATTCTGTCCTCTCCAGGGATAGGAGGTGCCCAGTCCTCTCGTGTAGGGCCGCTGCAGACGGCCGGTGTGCACCCGGAGGCCCGGTCGTCTCCTGCACGGGGCCCAGGCCTCCGGCTGCCCCCTGCTGGACGGTCGGGGAACGCCAGGCGACTTTTCCTAAATAACACACCGCGTCCCCTAGAGAACGCTTCAGGGAAGGGAACGCTTGGGTTTCTTTTTTCTGAACGATATACACGACGCTGCGCCTTTGTCCGAGGTGAGGTAAGATGACTTAGCCTCCAGTGTTGCCCAACGTTCCCGTGAACGGCGGAACGAGAAAGGGGGAGAGGAGGCAGAGCCCTGCCTCGATGGTCTTTCTCTGGCTCCGGCCACAGGGCGGCCATGACTGCGCTGCTGAGGGCCCAGCCTTCCGAGTCCGGGTGCTGCGGGCAGGTCCCTGTCACCCCTCGCCTCCCAC
>NW_027546635.1:0-613 GCF_008692635.1 Crocuta crocuta
TCCAAAAAGTCATTTCCGGTTGTTTCCAATTTTTGATATTTATAAATAAAGCTGCTAGAAACATCCATGTGCAGAAATTTTTATAGATGTCAATTTTCAATTCATTTAGGTGAATATTAAGAAGCAGTACTACTGGACTTTATGGTAGAAATATGTCTAGTTTTGTAAGAGACTGCCAAACTGTTTTCCAAAGTGTCTATACCATTTTTCATTCCCACCAGCAATTAATGGGAATTCCTATTGCTCCACATCCTCACCTGCATTTGGTTTTGTCACTACTGTGGATTTGTAACATTTTAATAGGTATGTGGTAGCATCTCACCATTTTAATCAGAATTCCCTAAGGATGTATGATGTTGAACATCTTTCATGTATTTATTTTCCATCTGTATATCTTCTTTGGTGGCGTGTTCTAATATTTTGTTCTAATATTTTGCCCACTTTTTAATTGGGCTGTTCACTTTCATACTGTTGAATTTTTAGGAGTTCTTTATATATTTTGGACAATAGTCTGTTATCAGGTATATCTTCTGCAAGTATTTTCTCCCAGTCTGCAGTTTGTCTTCTCATTCTCTTGACCATGTCTTCCAAAGAACATAAGTTTTTAAACTTA
>NW_027546636.1:0-612 GCF_008692635.1 Crocuta crocuta
TTTTTTTACTAAGACTGGTTTCCCTCCTAGATATGCCCATGCTGGAGGATACAAGATGTTATCCTCCCAGAGCATCGCGGTGCAGCAGCTGTCTTCCCTGTGTTTCCAGACATCTAGATTATTAGCCAGCCCTAATCACAGTTCTTGACACCGGAATAGCATACTATGATTTCATTTGATCTTTAGAACAGCGCTGCAAGATGGGCAGGGAAGTTATTATCTTCTCTTTCCAGACAAAGAAAATGAGGGTCAAAGAGGCTGACTTGCCAGTAATCCCACTGCACGCTTGCCTCTTACCCCCTCCCCAGCACAGAAAACAGCTCTCTGACGGTTCTTCACCAACCTTGGAGCATAAGCGCAGGATTGTCAGCATGACATTCAGGGCCCTTCTCGGCCCAGCTGGAACCCACCCTTCTGGTGGGTGAAGTGTCTTTCTTCCAAGCCTGGGTGGGGCTCCCCGGGATGGGGAGCAGAACTGCGTTTACTGCTGTATCGCTGGTGCCTTGCATAGTGCCAAGTGTGCAAGAAGGACCAAAACATGCTTCCTGGATTGAGCCCACAATGCAAGGAATGGGTTGAATTTTCAGAACTGTCTAAGCCCCTGACTTTTTT
>NW_027546637.1:0-610 GCF_008692635.1 Crocuta crocuta
TCGAACCCACGAACCGCGAGATCATGACCTGAGCGAAAGTCGAACCGACTAAGCCACCCAGGCGCCCCAGGACAGATCTCTCTTGCAACAGAAACCCTGGGACAGAGATAGAGGCGTGGGTGGTGGAGCCAGAGAGTACCCGTTAGCGCGTGCTCACATCAGTGATGTTCCCCAGCAGCGCTGGGAGGATGGAGCCGACTTTTGCTTCTCCAACAAGGGTGCTTGTCCCCTGGAAGGATCCAGAAGAATGCCAGGACGTGCATGACGCTACAGGATAAGCATGGTGCTATGTCAGTTTTCCTAGAGCGTTTTTAGGGAAAATAATTTTCATATGGGAAAAAATGTATTATGGAATGAAATGCAAAATCTACTTATTAGATTTAAAAGAATCTAAAGAGAGTGGATTTGGCCACTTCCACTACCCCTCATCCTTCTAGAGCACTCCTCATGATCTGTTACCTGAGGTTTTTTTTCTTAATGTTTATTTTTGAAAGAGAGAGTCAGGGAGGGGCCGAGAGACAGGCAGTGAAAACTCGAAGCAGGTTCTGTGCTGACAGAAGACAGCCCGATGTGGGGCTTGAACTCATGGACCGTGAGATCATGACCTGAG
>NW_027546638.1:0-613 GCF_008692635.1 Crocuta crocuta
ACCTCAGAGTTGTTGAAAGGATTAAGTTAATTCATGAATTAAAAGTGTTATATAAATTTTTTACTATATAACTGTATATAAATATTAATGTTATATATAATATTATATATAATATGCTATATATAACATATAAGATACATAATACTGTATATTTTTACAACTTAGATTTTATAGACTAATAGCATGTTAGACCTGGAGATAGCCCTAGAGATCACCTACATATTTTTATAGATGACTCATCAGTGTCCAAGGATGTTAAAAGCTACTCAGGTTCACAACAGCTAAGGTGGCAGATCTGGAGCTATCACGGAAGTGTCCTAATCTTGTCCTCTGTTTTTTTATTGTTGTTGTTGTTGTTTCCTTCAGTCAGTCACCAGGTAGCATAGATCCTGCCTTGAAAAAGTGTTTGAATAATAGCTAACATTTATTGAGTATTATTGTGTGCTACCTACTCTTCTAAGTATTTTACATGTATGTTCATATTTAATCATAATCATACACTCAAACTGAGGGTGTCATTTTTTTTAATAACTGCAATTTATTCCCTCTAAGAGACCCTACATTAAGGAGTATTGACTGACAAAATACAAGGCCCTTCCAACAAGATCCAAAG
>NW_027546639.1:0-613 GCF_008692635.1 Crocuta crocuta
GAAATCCGAGTTTATATCTTTATCCAGGTTCAACAAATGCCTAATATAAGAAAGAGGAAGGAAGAAAGGAAGGAAGAGGAAGGAAGGAAGGAAGAAAGATGATGAGGGGAGGAAAAAAGAAAGAAAAACTAAAGCGTCTGCTCACCTGATCCAGGTTTCCATTTTGGTAAAAGATCTTCCATAAAAGATCTCTGTTTGCTTAAGGTTTGCTAAGTTAGCTTCTTTCTTCATGTCTACAGAAGAGCAAAGCATAACACTCCACCCTGTGCCCCAGCCTCACCCACACAAATCAACAGAGGGATGACTTGTGAGGCAGACACACAGAATCCAGTCAGCTCGGCCTTGGGGCTGATTTTTCCAGTTGGACCAAGGAGACCCTTGTTTCGGAGGACAGAGTTAATAACCAACATTCAAACAAGGCGTCTTTATAATGTACCTTGAGGGGATATCGTAGGGATGTGAAACCACCTTAACTCCATGGGAGTTGTCCATTCTTGAGTTGGAGCTTTAAGATTGGGTCCTTACCATGGAAATGTGTGTTTGGTAACCATGCAGGATATTTGTATTTGAGAAAAGTTAGAAAGCATGCATCTAAAGAGACGTCTGAAAAAGA
>NW_027546640.1:0-613 GCF_008692635.1 Crocuta crocuta
GCTCTCTCCCTCTAATTAGATACACTAAAAAAATAATTAACACACCAGGATGGGAATCAAACAAATGTGAATCTATCAAGATGAAAGTTTCCGGCTTGTTCCCCCGGGGGCAGCATGCTAACATCATATCCACCTGGTGGGGCTCTCACCCTTGATGAATGATGTGCACTAGACAGAAGGTCCATAGACACCCGGCGTGTCTTGGGGCTGTGGCCAGAACTACCGTTTACTTTCGAGGCTTCCAACTACACGCAGAGAGGCCCCGCCTCTAGGAAGCCATCTATCAATCTATCGCTACAGACTTGGCCCTGAGAAGCAACCCGGCTCGCCCCCTGCAAACATAGCCTCCGCCAATGAACCTCAATTGCAGGAATGAAGAAAACACCCTCTAAGGTCACTGCCAGACACCATTCTGCAAATTTGCCTTACTCTCAAACGTCAACATCATTTCTGTACAAAGCCGTCCAGACTGTGTGGGGTCTGTCTTTGATTTCACGTGTGCATGCGGGGCATTTAGATCGGAAAAGGTTTGGATCCGGACTTTCCGAAAGCCTAGTTATTCTGAGATGCTGGTTCTGAACTGGGGTTGCCGTGCCTCCAGGTGGTAGCCGTT
>NW_027546641.1:0-613 GCF_008692635.1 Crocuta crocuta
AGCCTTGATGGGGGAGGCGGTCCCAACCCTGGAGTCCCTGGAAAGCCCCAAGGGAAGCATTGGTCCTGAGACTCTGCAAGTTTCGGCTGCTCTGTTGTATGGAAGAGGCTTACAAAGACCTCTAGGTGTCAGGCCAGCGGCAGCCTGTGGGTAAGTATAGAGCCTAGAGTCCCTCTGATACCCCAAGACCCTGTTACCCCTTGTCCACTCCCCCCTCCCTCTGTAGGCTCCTCGGAGTCTAGAAAGCGTTCACAGCAGTTATGAGAGCTGGCTTGAGAGAGCACCTGTGTGTGTCGCCTGTGTAGCCTGGAGCAACTTACTTAACCTTCCTGTGCCTGTGTCCCCGTCTACACCACCAGGATGAGGACATCGTGAGGAATTAAGACATTACTGTATTGCCTGGCACACAGGCAGCACTGAATTAATGTCAGGGACGTTCTTATTAACAGCACGATTATTCTTAGTTCCGAGGCCCGCAGCATAAAAACTGTGAACCCACCGTCTCCCACCTCCCCTCCATGTTGTAGATGGACAGATGGCAGCACAGGGAAGCCACAGATGAAACCCAGGGTCACACAGCTGGGGCAGCTGGACTCCCAGCTCGACGCTACTC
>NW_027546642.1:0-611 GCF_008692635.1 Crocuta crocuta
TCTCTCTCTCTCTCTCTCTCTCTCTCTGTCCCTCCGCCTGCTTGCACTAGTGTGCTTGCTCTGTCTCTCTCTCTCTCAAAATGAATAAACTTAAAAAAACCTTGGTTCACGAGGTCTGAGTCTAGCTTTATCCCTGTCCTTCACATATTATACAAGTATCTTTACTACACATCTCACTATGGGCATAAGGTGGCTTCTGGTACTTGCAAACAAGAGTCCTGAGAAATAAATGTATTACTTTGACTATAAGGCCTGGGCCCCCGGCCAGCCCCCCTCCTCAGGGACCTTAGTGAAGAATGGCCCAGCAGCCACTGTTCACTCTTCTCATACCTGTGTCATGGCTGTTGAGTGTCTCAAGTTATTCAAATCCCTTGGCCATAGGCCAGAACAGCATAGACCCAGGTGCCAGCCAAGTGGGTCAATCCCATGCACCAACCTGCTGAAGGCAGAGGGACAAGTGAGGGCAAAGTCCTTAAATCAAACAGATAGTTAAAACCCAGAGAAGCAAAACACAACAAAATGTCCAAAGAGCAGCATTAGAGCCCAAGAAGGGGAGGCAGAGCTGGTAGCCTGGGAAAACAATTTATGGGAGTAGATCAGCCAAGATGGAA
>NW_027546643.1:0-613 GCF_008692635.1 Crocuta crocuta
CCTCACAATAAGGGCCCTTAGATGGGGCCCAACTTAACCCCAGGCAGAAGTCTGGGACCACCCTGCGAAATGGAAAGTTCTTTCCTGCCCCAAGCCCAAACTGCATCCCTGTCTCCCTCTGTCCTTACCCCTGCAAACCCCCCACCACCACTCGGAGTTCAGCCTCTCCCAGGAGGAGATATGGTTGGCAAAATTTGGATAGTTAGAGGGGAGGCTTCAGTTTATCAGCAAAACGATATAAAAATAGATGGAGGGAGATGCGCTTGGGTGGCTCAGTCAGTTGAGTGTTCAACTCTTGACTTCAGCTCAGTTGACGATCCCAGGGTCCTGAGATCGAGCCTAACATCAGGCTCCAGCTGAGCGGGAAGCCTGCTTAAGATTCTCTCTCCCTCTCCCCTTCTCCCCCACGTGCTTTCCCTCTCTCTCTCCAAAATAAATAAAATTTAAAAACTGGAGCGACTGGTGGTTTAGTCGGTTAAGCGTCCAACTTCGGCGCAGGTCATGATCTCACAGCTCGTTAGTTCAAGCCCCATGCCGGGCTCTGCACTGACAGCTCAGAGCCTGGATCCTGCTTCAGATTTTGTTTCTCCCTCTCTTCTCTCTGCCCCTCCCC
>NW_027546644.1:0-613 GCF_008692635.1 Crocuta crocuta
ATAGATAGATAGATAGATAGATAGATGATAGATAGATAGATAATGATGAAACAGCAAGTGTTGATGAGGTTGTAGAAAAAGACAACCCCTTTTGCACTCTTGGTGGGAATGAAAACTGGTACAACCATTCTGGAGAACAGTGTAGTTGTTCCTCAAAAGTTAAAAATAGAATTACCCTATAGTCCAGCAGTTGCACTAGTAGGTATTTTCCCCAGCAATGCAAAAATAGAGATTTGAAGGCATACATGTGATTGGTAGATGATTTCACAACAATGTGAGTGTACGTAACACTACTATATTGTATGTTTCAAGATGTTTAATCAGGTAAAATTTATATACACATTTTACCACAATTGACAATAATAAAAACAGGAAAAATAATAACCCTCTTATCTCTTCTAGATTCTTCCCTGAAACTTGACAGGTATATAAGTAGAGCAGCTAAGGTTTGACTGCTTAGGTTTCAAATCCAGGTTACAAATAATGGATTACAATGAGACTTTGGACAAGTAACCTAGTTTCTGTCTATGATATGGGGGTAATGTTTTTAGTTCTTCAGTCAGGCCTACCATGTTCTCTTGTACTGAAGGTTAAATGAGAAATGCCTACAATA
>NW_027546645.1:0-613 GCF_008692635.1 Crocuta crocuta
CTTATTAACCAGATGATTCGATGAATTTTCCTTTGCAAATGAATGTTTGCTGTTGTTGGGAATGGATACTGCCTGAATCTACCAGCTGTAATTCTGAGGTTATATGGATCTGGTTAACAGAGAAGTAGGAGCTTTATCACTGCTCTTTATCTGAGATAAATGGAACTGTTCATAATGGAAAGTGACATTTTTCTCTGTCAGACCTTATTGGTAGATTACACTGTGCTTATTTAGTTAAGATATTTGCAAAGATTATAATCATTTCCCTATGTAAAATCTTCTGCTGCCTCCCCTACTGCTCACAAGATAAACCACACTCTTTACAAGTCACCACACTCTGCCTTTAGCTTGTCCCCTGACTGTATCCATACAACCTGTAACTTAGTAACTTCCTCCTGATCCCCTTAACACCCTCCTTAATTAAAAAATATTTTATAACACCCTTCTTATTATCCTGAAACAAAGTCTATCTTTTTTGACCTATCTACATAATAAAAACTATTTTAATATCCACAATGTAGTACAAAGGAAAATAAAGGAAAGTAATTTTTATTAAAATAATAGACATTTCAGGGGCACCTGGGTGGCTTAGTTGGTTAAGCGTCCGACTTTC
>NW_027546646.1:0-614 GCF_008692635.1 Crocuta crocuta
ACCACAAATGCTGAAAGAGTGTCCAACTGCATAACAGACACCCGTGGACCTATGGGCACAAAGAAAAGCTGGAAACCACCAACACTTACAGGGAGTCTTTGGCCCTAAATAATGGGCCCACCTGATTAGGATTAATGCAACAGGACACCTGATTAGGTAGTAATGCAATGGGCCCACCTGATTAGGAGCAATGCAAAGGTTCAGAATGACCAGGGTCGGTGCACACCCACAACGGCCCACAGCCCCGGATGCTCCACTCACAATTCACAGAGCCACTCTCCCCACACACTCAACGATGCCTGAATATGCTTGCTTCACGCATCCATCCATCCATCCACACAAACAGACCAGTGGTGTGCTCATAACTGCTTAATAAAATGCCCTCAGAGAAAGGTGGGAGAGACTTCATTTGCGGTTTTTACCTAGTATTCGTAGTATGACTAATTTCAAGCTACCCACTTAACTGTCCCTAAACATCGTCCCACGTTTGAACAATCCCGTTCCAGCACACACCAACACTTCGTACTAAACCACATCCCAATGGCACAGAAAACATCCCCCAATGCCCTACACTACTCACAGACTCGCCCTCTACACACCAAAATACACACACA
>NW_027546647.1:0-614 GCF_008692635.1 Crocuta crocuta
CCTCTGCATTATAGGAAGTTCAGCATCATTCTTGGCGTCTATTCATTGGGTACCGGTAGCAAGCTCCCTTCCCCCAACTAGGGTGGCAATCAAAAATGTCCTCGGGGTGACAAAATTGTCCTCAGTTGGTATCCACCTCGTCAGAGCAAGGATTCCTAGTGTTAGGCAACGAAGACAGTCACGGGAGGTGATTAATGAAATGATAGGCTTTCTCTGCGTATGGAATACACCCAGGCAACTCTCAATGAAGTACACTTGGAGAGAGAAAGTGTTCCAGATAAGCCAAGGTGATGGCAAATGTACCACCTATTCCAACACTCAGCAAACATTCACTGTGCTCCACTTAGAAGAATACCACCTTCCTTCCTAACTGGTTTCATAATTTCCAAGGTTTGGCCCTTGAAGAACCATCTAATGGGAGGGTACAAAGTAAGGGGTACAATGCAGGTGACCCCACGGTGCTGCCACCTTAACCTCGTGTCCTAAATTCAAGACAAGCTCATGCCCAGTCTGACAGAATTATTAAATGACCATTTTGTTGGCACGTGTTCCAACTCCAGGCAGCCCCCGGCACTAAGAGAGCTGGACTTTGGGTAGAGTGAGGATTAAATGTG
>NW_027546648.1:0-614 GCF_008692635.1 Crocuta crocuta
GAGTTCCCAACAGCTTCTCACATCACCAGCAAATGCCCCGGGGCCGCAAATTAAGGGCGACATGGTGTGACGGGTGACGGGCCCAGCTGTCTCTGTGGCACCCACGACGCCCACATGTGCAGAGTGCCCAGGCGGGTGCCCACGCTCTGCCAGGGAACGCCGAGCGGCGGCATGACACATGGGCACCCTTCAGGGACGAGTACCGAGTGAGGGTGACAGGGCCCTGGGTGAGGACGCCGCGTCGGCGGGCTCTTCCCAATTCCCTCACCCGGCCGCGGTGCAGAGCCCTGGGAGGTAGCATCCGCCCGACTCGGGGGCCTCGGCGCCACCACAGGGAAGGCCGCCCGGCCCCTGGACACAGCCATGGCCTCAGAAGCAGACGGCCTGGGTTCACAACCCAGCGGGGCCACTTGCTAGCTGTGTGACTTGAGGCAAGTTACTTAGCCTCTCTGTGCCTCAGTTTCCCCACCTGTGCGATAAGCACACACCAGCAGCACTTGACCCACTGAGACGGCGTGAGTCCGTCTCCCACAAGGCGGGGCCCACGTCATCGAGGCTGTCAGCCTAGTCTCCCCCCCCCTCATAATCACACACGAGTCTGCTAGAAAGAGTCA
>NW_027546649.1:0-613 GCF_008692635.1 Crocuta crocuta
CCCACTTTCCAGGTCCATCTACTTCAAGCCCCTCTTTTTCAGTGCAGAATGGGTAGCCTCTACAGGGGAGGTGAGCTACTTAGAGTTCTTTACTTGCTGATGTCAGAGCTGAGAGCAGAGCTCTGATTGTGACCATGATCCCACAAGATCTTTCTCCTTTCCCATCAGCCAAGACACAGGTGTGTCTGATCAAGAGGGGAAACGCCATTGCTCCACATGGCAGATTCGATAACAGAACTGATCACACCAGCAGGTGAGGCAAGAGAGTCCAGGACTAAGCTCCTGTGGGAGGAAAAGGGAGAAGTGGGATTGTCCAGGAGGGCAGCGGGCAGCCAGCTGCGGTTCTGCTCACCTGTCTGAGCAGGATTGGGATAAAGAGAGAAGTCCCATCCGCTGAGAAGGGGAAGTACAAATGTTAAAGTAACATTTCAGATGGACAGAGGGTAGGGGAACTAAGCACGTAGACTATGATAGTCTTGCCCTCAATGTACCAGGAATCTGGAAAGCCACAGGATGGCTGTGCTGTGTTTTCTAGTTGTATCTGTCTTATCATTTTTTAAAGTTTATTTATTTATTTTGAGAGAGAGAGAGGGGTAGGGGCAGAGAGAGAGAG
>NW_027546650.1:0-614 GCF_008692635.1 Crocuta crocuta
AATCCATACACTGAATCAAAAATGCCCAAAGTGATGGCTTTTAGAGATAAAGCCTGTAAGAAGGTAACTGAATTGAAATGAAGTCATAAAGTTAGAGCCTGAATCGAACAGAATTGGTACTTCCAAGAAAATCAAGAGACACCAGAGAAATCTCTCTCCAGGTGTGTCCCCTGGAACGGCCATGTGAGAACACAACCAGTTTGTTTCTGCAGGCCAGGAAGACAAATTTGGCCAGAAGCTAAGATGATGGCACCTTGTTCTTGGACTTCTACCCTCCTAACTCTCATAATTTCTAGTGTTTGTGCCATGCCATATGTGGCATTTTGTTATGGCAACCCAGCAGACAAAAATAGTGGGATGTGACAAACCCTTGAGAAACCTAAAAATGGCAAACTTGATACCCATTGAACATGCTGTCGGATCCTGACTTCCACTAATTGAAACTCTGTAATAAAGGGGGAAAAGGGCCCTCAGTAGCTGTTTTTAATAATCCTAGTGTTGTTGTTTTCTATATCTGGCAGGATTGAAGTGATCCAAGTCAACACTTCAGGAAGAAAAGGAAGAGGTGCTTTGATGTGTTGCCTTCCAGGGAAACTTGTACCCTGATTAATACA
>NW_027546651.1:0-614 GCF_008692635.1 Crocuta crocuta
TTTTAGGCTCTGGGCGCCATTTCTTCCCCAAGGATCAGGCAGTGAAGCACGATGAATGCTCTCTCCTTCAGGCCCTTGATGGGAAAGGAATGAGGTTTGAAGCATTGGTAATGCCACGTCAGCCCTCCCCGTCCACAGAGACCATTTCCTTGCCATGTCCAGGGGAAGAAGAAATTACTCCACCAGAAGCAGCGCTCACGGGGTGACTGAGGGACCCGCACGGCCTCGCACTGGTCCTCCGTCTTGCTTCCAGCTGCTCCACAACAGCACGTGGAAGATAATTATCTTTCCCTTCCCGTCTCTCGATCTCGGTGCCCCCCGGGCCCTTCAACCTTGTTTGTGAGGGTGAAGAACTTGAACCATGTTCATTTCAGAGGGAGCGTTTGGCAACGTGAGGAAAAGAAGTCCATCAAATGTCCAAAGAGTTTCCATGCCCCAAAGCAGCCTTGTGGCCCCTGGTGGAATTCACACCCGAGATGGTTCCCGTTTGGTTTGTCTTGAGCTTGGTTTTTTAAATTATGATTTTATTCATTAACATTGTTAGGAATGAGGCTTTGGTGGGAGTCTGTTTGCAATATTAACTTGGAGTTACGTGCACAAATTAATGGGGTGGC
>NW_027546652.1:0-615 GCF_008692635.1 Crocuta crocuta
GAACATCTGTGTACCAGCTTTTGTGTGGACGTGTGTTTTCATTTTTCTTGTGTATAGAGCCAGGAGGGGAATTGTTGGTGTGTTGATAGTTCTGTGTGTAACTTCTTGAGGACTGTTTCTCACAGAGGCTGTACCACTTTGCGGCCCTCTGAGTGGGTGTGAGGTGGCATCTCACTGTGGTTTCGATCCATTTCTCTAACCGCAGGGACGTCGAGCATCTTTTCATGCGCTTCGTGGTCTTTTGTACATCACCAGAGAGGGAGAAATGTGGAGAAGTGCTTTTGTTTAGTACTACTATGCATTTCGGACTTAGTAAACAGACAAAAATTAAGGCAGACGTTAATTCTCTTCGTCACCGAACATTTATTGATCACCGTCTATGTACCTGCTGGCAATTGCTGGGGAAGATGGCATTTATATGTACTTTTAAGTGAAATCATCTCTGAACTCGGAAGAAATTTGTGAATGATAATTATGAGTGTACGTATTTTTTATTTATATTTTTTTAAAAAAAGATTTTATTTTTAATATTTTATTTTACCCCCATTGTGGGGCTCGAACTCACAACCTCAAGATCAAGAGTCACATGTTCTTCTGACTGAGCCAGCCAGGTGC
>NW_027546653.1:0-615 GCF_008692635.1 Crocuta crocuta
GCCCACCCCAGGCTGTGTCCGTGTCCGGGACACACCAGCCCACACCTGGAGGCTGCACACAACACGTTCTGGAGGGCAGGCTTCCCGAAGCAGTTTTGCCAGCTGGGGGACCAGGTTTCGGCAGGCCGCACGCCCTCCTGAGGTTCCAGGGCGTGTCCCCTGCCTTCTCGAGCTTCGGGGGGGGCCTCCATCCTGTCCTAAGTCATCAGAGCTGGCAGCATGGCGTCTTGCTTCAGTGGCACACGGTCTTCTGACACCACAGCTGCCGATCTCCTGCGTCCCTCTTGAGAGGGCGCTCAGGTCACAATCGGGGCGCACCGGGACAACCCACGATAATCTGCCCATCTCAACATCCTTAACTGAACCACCTCTGCAAAGTCCCCTTTTGCCACAAACGGTAACACTGACACGCTTGTGGAATTTAGGACCTGGCGTCTTTGGGGCCATGCATCAGCCTAGCACACGTACCCAGTTCGTGTTCAGGATGCGAAGAAACGTCCCCGGAGGGCTGGAAAACAAAGACAAGCAGTTGGGGCCCCTTCCCTAAACGTGGTTCTTCTCTCAGATGGCTGCTGGGAGGAGCAGTGAGCACGTGAACTGCAGAGCACCCCCCCC
>NW_027546654.1:0-616 GCF_008692635.1 Crocuta crocuta
CACCTCGGCAAGGAGACCTCAGGAAGCCTTCCAGATACAGGGAGCAGGCAGCGGTTAAGATGAAGGACGCTGGGGTGCCTGGGCGGCTCGGTCAGCGGAGCATGCCACTCTTGATCTTGGAATTAGTGAGTTCGAGCCCCACATTGGGTGCAGAGATTGCTTAAAAAGAGTAACATGTTTTTTGAAAAAGAAGAAGGATGCTGACAAGCAGCTATCCTGGGTCAAGCCCCCCTCCCCCACCAGCCCTCTGTGAGCCTGTTTCCTCATCTGAAGGGGCTAATGATCAGTTTTGATTTAGAGCTTAAACCAAATGCAAGGGGGCATGGTGGGGACAGCAGGAGGAGGTGAAGACTCAAGGTCAGTGTCAGGGTTGGGCGAGGGCCAGTCCTGGCCTGGGGAGCAGGCAGGCCCGGCACCGCCGGGCTTCTGGTGGGAGGCTGGGCTGCTCCCCCTTTTCCGGTGTTCACCCCAGGCTTCCAGGCCATTCCCTCAAGCAGCCTGGCCCAGCCGTGTGTGTCTTGGGCAGCTTTATGGGCCAGACATCCAGGCCCTGGGGGAGAGGGCAGGCAAGACAGGGGCTCAGGAGAAAGAAGAGAGGGGGCTTGGGTCCCCGCCC
>NW_027546655.1:0-616 GCF_008692635.1 Crocuta crocuta
TGAACTGTCCAGAATTCTCATTTTATTCTTATTTTATGACAAGGTTTCAAATATATTAAAGCTTATTCTAACATACTTTAGAAGATGTACATATAAAAAAAGAAGAAAGAAATCTATAGGGCACATTTGAGTGTTCTCTAGATTTTTAGGATTTTGAGAGAGAAGCAACATCAGTAACAAGCACCACTCACAGGAAATGAATGTGAGATTTTCTAATAAAATGCCATTGATATAAAAAACGTACAATAGCATAAACAAATTTAGCACAGTAGACCGACTGTCTTTTGTAGATATACATACGTGGAAGTGTTGACTTTACAAAGAAAAAGACAATCTGCCTCTGTAGAAAGGAGGAAAAGGGCAAGAGTGAAGACCTTTGAGAAAATAAAAAGTCATCTGAGGTATGCAATTCAATAAGTGGGTACATGAGGAAAACGGAACACACTTCCAATGATACTGTAGCAAACTAACACTGGAAGATGAGTGGTGTAAGTACTGAGTTCCCCGGCCAGCATCAGTCAAGATAAAAAAGAACACAGGTGGAGTACACTTAGCAATTAACAATAATCACAGTTTAAACACCTTTTAAAGAATACATTATCACAGCAAAAAAAAA
>NW_027546656.1:0-612 GCF_008692635.1 Crocuta crocuta
TGCTTGGGATTCTCTCTCTCCCTCTCTCTCTGCCCCTCCCCCACACATACCCTCTCTCAAAATAAAAATAAACGTTAAAAAAAAAAGCCCAGCATGTTGGCTAAGTGAGACCTGACTGTGAGGCAGGGACCCCGCAACCACCGTCCGGGATTTCGCCACACCGGCCAGGTGGCCTTGGTGAGAGCCGGCCCTTTGTACGGCCCCATCCCTCCCTCCCCACCCTCCAGGGAGCCTCACCCCCTACCTGCAGCTTGGACCACTGGATCCTGCCCACGCAGCGGGAGGCGTTCCGCCAAGCATGCTTGGCCCCGTAGATGAGCTCCGTGTCCTTGAGCTGGTAGGTTCCGGTGGTTTCGATCTCTTTATTCACCTCTTCCAGCCTCTCCGTGTGGGCTTTGGAGCCAAATCTGAGTGAGGAGGGAAGGGACATGGGAGTGTCACCTTCTCTCCCGAGTCAGGGGTCGGTGGAAGGAGCGAGCCGTTCCGCGCGGCCAGAAGCTGCAGCAAGTGTGGGTTGATGTGGACACAGTAGTTCAAACATAAGTGGCCTGTGAATGCCAGGGTCCACAAAGGCCCACGGCGACTGAGCTGGCTGGGTGGAGACTGCAACCG
>NW_027546657.1:0-616 GCF_008692635.1 Crocuta crocuta
TCTTCACCCAGCCACCACCACCAGCTCCATGGCCGGCTCCCAGACTTCACATGTGTCACATCAGTCTTCAGAAGGAGTCCTGAAGCCCAGAGAGGGAAGGAATGTGTCTAAAGCCACACAGGAGAAGAGCACTAACTGCCTCCGAACTGCTCCCCTGCTTCCAGTCCCTGCCCTCTGCGATCCGTCATTGCCACTATGCCTGAGCCCTCTCCACAGCCCCACTGCTGTGTCACCATCCTCCTCGAAACCCTGGGGCCACTTCCCTCTGACATCAGCCATGAGGCAAGGATGCCGACTACCACAGCTTCTGCTCAGTGTGGCCCTGGGGTCCCACGCGATGCAGGAAGGCAAGGAGAAGAGAGAAAAGAAGTGAGGTCGGGAGAGGAAGACACCAGTCTGTCAGGGACAGATGACATCATTAGGTGCACAGATTACCCAAAAGAATCAGCAGATATGTTATTAGGACTCCCAAGTGAGCTTAGCCAGGGAACTGGATATAATGTTATTACATCGAAATCAACGGAGTGTCTATGCATTTGGGTTGAACCACATGAGATTGCTATTTTGATAGGTTAGTCTGCCAAATATTGGCTATTGACACGGCTCAAAACAATAC
>NW_027546658.1:0-616 GCF_008692635.1 Crocuta crocuta
AAACTACAGAAGGATTTTGAGTAAGACAACATATGGTGTGTTTTAGAATAATCACTCTCCGTCCAAATTAGAGTATTTGTCTCCAACCTGAAGTGTCTGTATTCCAGGTATGTTGGTTGTAGTCCATTGGTACCATCGTGTCTCATCTGCCCTAAGGCTGGGAAGGAGATTTCCCCTTAATGCCTTCCCAGTAGTTGTGCATTAGCTTTCTGATGAGAGGCCCTTGCCGAGATTTCGCAGGCACAGGTGAAGCACATCCCGTTATACGCAGGAGGCTGTGGGAGTCACAGGGGGCGGTCCCACAGGGCTGTTGCCGGAGACCTGCAGAAGCTCCCACTTCACGGTCGTCCTGGGGGTCAGACCTGTTGCTTCTCAGACTCCTGTAAACCCCAATTCTCCCACTTCGAGTTGAGGCAGTGACTGTTTGAGACCCTCTGCCTGGCCCTGGAGACGGACTTCACTTCCCAGCCGCTCCCTCCCTCAGGTAAACTGTAATTCTTGAGTTATCCCTTCAGTCCTGTAGTATTGTAGCTTCCCTTATCCTGACAGAACCCAGACTGATACTTGTGTGTGTGAAGTAACCCACTGGATGGAGAAGATCATGTTAAAACTCTTT
>NW_027546659.1:0-616 GCF_008692635.1 Crocuta crocuta
GGGTGGGGGCGCCGGGCCGGGGGAGGAGCCGGCGGCCGTGGCACCGCCTGTGACCGCCCGCCCCTTCCCGGACCGCTACTTAAGTGGCTCCGGCACCACCCCCGCTTCAGTGCGTTACTTACCTCGACTCTTAGCTTGTCGGGGACGGTAACCGTGACCCGGTGTCTGCTCCTGTCGCCTGCTCCTGCTAACCCATAGCCACCATGGTGAGTGGACCGTTCGCGGCGCCGCCCTCGCTCTGGAAAACGGGAAAAGCGAGCCCGGCGGTCTCGGAGGGCCTTTTAGGCAGAGATCAGCGCTCTTCGTTTTGCAGGGCGAAAAGCGAGGCGAGGGTGGGAGTGAGAACGGCTGCGGCACGGAAGGGGGGGCGCATTTTCTCTCGGCCTCAGGGAGGGGATGGCGGAGCGCCGGCTCCCCAGGCCGTGGTTAGAACTCTGTTAGCTCTTAACCTCCGGGGCGCGGTGAACCGAGACCCTACAGTCTTTTCCCGCGCGTTCCCATCCCCCTTTCCTTCCGCCGCCTTTGGCGGGAGCGCGCGCCGGCTCTCCACGCCCTTACTTCCTCCTTAGAGGGAAGAGCGGAGGCGGGAAGGAGCCAGACAAAAAAGCGCACGCGC
>NW_027546660.1:0-617 GCF_008692635.1 Crocuta crocuta
AAACAGGTTTATCAAGTGAAGTGTGATGGAAAGAAATAATGAGAGCTCTGGGAACTTCATTCTGCTGGGGTTCTCTGATCGGCCAAAACTGGAGATGGTCCTGTTTTTCACTAACATGATGTTTTACTTTCTGGCTGTCATGGGCAACTCATCCATCATCTTCCTTTCTCTGGTGGACCCTCGACTGCACAGACCAATGTACTTCTTCCTCTGCAACCTGTCCCTCCTGGATCTCTGCTACACCTCTAGCAGCATTCCTCAGATGCTGGTCAACCTCTGGGGCCCAGAAAAGACCATCACCTATATGGGTTGTGTCATACAGCTCTTTGCATTCTTGTCTGTGGGGGGCATTGAGTGCATTCTCCTTTCAGTCATGGCCTATGACCGCTTTGTGGCTGTTTGCAAGCCTCTTCACTACATGACCATCATGCACCCACAGCTGTGCCTGCGGCTGGCAGCCTGTGCCTGGCTTACTGGAATTGCCAACTCCATCCTCATGTCCCCAGTGACAATGTCTCTGGAGCGGTGTGGTCACCGTCGCATCAACCACTTTGTGTGTGAGATGCCAGCCATCATGCACATTTCCTGTGTGGACACCAGCCGTGTTGAAGGCCTGG
>NW_027546661.1:0-613 GCF_008692635.1 Crocuta crocuta
CTTCAGATTCTGTGTCTCCCTCTCTCTCTTCCCCTCCCCACTCATACTCTTTCTGTCTCTCTGCCTTTCTCAAAAATAAACACTAATTTTAAAAAAATGCATCCTTTAGGCATGGATGATTTAGAATGACAACTTTAAAATTAACTTACTTGCCTTCTGTATCTTATCAAAAGTCTGGCCTTTCCTAACTAATCTTCTGTCTTACAATATGAGGTATATAACCTGAAGAGGTAGGTCAGAAAAAATATGTCAAATTTCCACTGTACATGGGACAAGACAGTGTGCAGAAGAACTGGGATCTCCAGTCAACAATATTGTGACTATATCTGTCTTTTGATATCTAGTTCCTAATATGACTGGCACTAAATAGGTGTTCAATAAATGCTTAACAAATTCAGATTCAGGTATGATTTTGTTCTATTTCCATTGATGGGTACAACACACAGGTTAAAAAAAAAATACCTCCAAATTTATACAGAGAGTGCCAAAACATCCCATAGGCATATAAATATTCTACTTTTAAAAAACATTTTTGGGGCGCCTAGGAGGCTCAGTCAGTTGGACGTCCGACTTTGGCTCAGGTCATGATTTCACAGTTTGTGGGTTTGAGCCC
>NW_027546662.1:0-614 GCF_008692635.1 Crocuta crocuta
CTCTCTCTCAAAAATAAACATTAAAAAAAAAAAGAAAATCAAAAGGAAAATATGTTTACAGCACTGTCCTGTGTTTATTGGAAAGAAATCCATGTGTAAGTGGATCCTTTTGGTTCAAACTTGTGTTGCTTAAGGGTCAACTGTAATTAAACAAATTCACTGCAGACAGTGATTGGCTGTGAGGTAAAAAAAACAAATTTGGGTCAAGTGATGCTGAGAGACTAGTGTGGGGGGATGTTCCTTCAGGTAGGTCATTTGGAGAAGATACACCCAAGGAGGTGTGGCATTTGAGCCAGACCTCAATGAGAGAAAAAGCCAGTCACATGAAGAGGTGGGAATCGGCACTGAGGCCTGAAGTAGGGATGGCCCCGTGTGAGGGGAGCAGCACTGAAGGCACGTGACACACTGTGGGAGTGGGGATCAGATCACATGGGATCCTATACTATAGGCGGGTTAATGAATCTGGATCTTATGCTAAATATTCTAGGAAGTCACTGGCAGATTTTGAGTAGAGACATATTCTGGTTTGCATTCTGAAAAGAGCCCAGCAGCTGCCATGCAGAGAATGAATGCTAGGAGCCAGGGACAGAGGCACTGCGGGGGCCCTAGAAGAG
>NW_027546663.1:0-617 GCF_008692635.1 Crocuta crocuta
AAGGCCAGGAAGTGTAATTGGGTTGGAAAGACTCGGAAGTGATTACCCCGGAGCCAGGGCAGGGAAGTGAGAAAGAAGCATGGGACAAAGGAGAAAAGCAGATCTTCCGGACATTCTGTCAGTCCAACCCGGTTCCCTTTTCCTTTGAGAAGCCTTTCCTATGAGCCTGCCCTTGAACACAACTCCCTCCTTGCACTTCCAGAGCACGTGTTGATGTGTAACACACTCAGCACATCACTACGGCCCACCTTCAGCTACTTTCTCCATGCTGGTGTTGAACTTCAAGAGCACAACGGCTATCAGGTTTCTAAAGGACTGCAGTTAACTAGTGCCTGGTCAGGCGAGTCTTTGAACCTGGCTGATGGTCAAACACGCGCCCAGAGTCTGTGCACCCCCAGGCACCTGCTGAGAACATCCAAGAAAGGGCCCAGGTTCTTGGAGAGCAGTAGGAGTCCCAAACAACCTCACCCCTTCTGCAGTCATTAGAAGGCTCTGGTTTCAGAAAACTAGAACCCTCCTTCCTCTTTGAGATCACTACACTTTCTTCCTTGCTGGGCACTGCAGGACAGAGGTCACTGGTTTGCTATCTAAGGTAACAACTCCACCTACTCTACCCC
>NW_027546664.1:0-617 GCF_008692635.1 Crocuta crocuta
CCCCAAGGTCCATCTGATGCTTGATTTTGTGGGGGTTGGGGTTTCTGCTCCCAGGTTCCATGACCTCAGAGGTGGCTGGTGAGATCATGACCTCTGCCCTCTAGCCCTGGCTTGAAACCTCAGCTCTAGGACCTTGTCAAAAGGAAAGGGGGATGAGGCTTGGCCCCCCGCCCCTCCCCTTCCCTCACCTGTCAGCCCGGGCTGGGCCAGGGGCCCTAGGTGGGGAACTAGGCCGGGGGGCGGGCACAAGTGGAGGTGGTGCCCCCAAAAGGGCTCCTGGGGGGGTCTTGCTGAGAAGGTGAGGGGTTCCCGGGGCCGCAGCAGGTGGCGGTGGTGGAGCCAAGCGGCTGTATAGCAGGGGATGGGCAGGCTCCAGACCGTAGAGGCGGGCGGCAGCCTGGGCCCCCGGTCCAGTCAGCTCCTCGCCGGCCTCATAGAAGCGGGGTGGCCTAGCAAGGCGAGGGGGCCCTGCCAACCAAGTTGGCTCCAGGAAACCAGCGCAGCGCTCTGGGGGACTAGGACCCAGAAAGGGGGGAGGCCGGGGCCTCTCAAACAGCAGGTGAAGGCCCTGAGGCCCGGTGGTGGCGGCTGTGGCAGCGGCGGCGGCGGCGGCAGCG
>NW_027546665.1:0-617 GCF_008692635.1 Crocuta crocuta
GAAACCAAGAGTCGGATGCTTAACCGACCAAGCCACCCAGGCTCCCCTACAAGATTTATTTTTAAGCCGTGGTCTGTGTCGCTGGTCTTTGATCCCTTAGGAAGCGCATCATACTATGTTAGTAATAAGGCACTAAAGCTGGCCTGTAAAAACACACTTTCATTCACATTTGAGTCCACGACAATTCTTTCGGTGGTCTGATATCGCTTGTGCCAACAGGGAAGATATCGTTCCTGCCGAAATGGAAGAGACGTTAAGTATTAATGCCCAAAATAATTATTTCATTGCAGTCGTGAGAGTGGCCACAAAGTACGAGTGCAGGTGCTCTGGGGGCAGAAGATAGGAATATGTCACATGCTCGGGCTCAGGATCAGGGAGACGCTTCCCAGGGGCCCTTAGTTAACAGTTAACGCTCTGACAAGGCTCGACGTGTGAGGAGTTGCCTGGGACAAACGATAGAGGGAGCGCAGCCAGTGCAAAGGGCCTGCAGCAGGAAGGTATTTGGAACGTCTTAGGCGTTTACTTCTTTCTAAGCTATAAATAGGTGGCTCTGGGTGTGTTTAGAAGTTAGGAACAGATATATGCCTTAAGATCAACCCATTCATTAAAAAAAAAAA
>NW_027546666.1:0-617 GCF_008692635.1 Crocuta crocuta
AAATCAAGAGATTTATTTAGCTCCTATCAGTAAGGAGCTTTGAGCCCTTTCCCGAACCTGTCACACCATAGGTACTCAATAAATGTTTGTTGAATAAATGAATAAATAAGCTTGCCTTCCTCTGAGATAAGAAGGTCCACTGAGGCATGAGACTGTGAAGAGTAGTAGAGAAAGAAGACAAAAGATGAAGAGAGAGCAGATGGAAGCCGAGCCTGGCAGCTCATGTGGGTTCTACCAGCACTGTCCAGAGTGGGATATTGGTGTCCTAGAGCCCTCTCAGTGACTTAGTCTTGTATTATGTCACTGCTACCTTTGGTTACTCTTGGTGAGGACTGATGTGGCTTTTGTCACGGGTCCAGTGTGACAGTTCATGGAAAGCTGGATGCATGGTCTCTTTCCTGGGGCCTTCAGTGAGACCTGGAGTATGATGCGGCATTTGGGCTACACTGTCTCTCTCAGTCTAAGGTCTGCCTATTCAGTGCGACTTTCCATACCTCCAGCAGAGCACCACTGGGTGACTGGGAGCTGAGGTCAGCCTAGCATAATGTGGCGTGTCGCCCGCAGAGCATATACATGTGATGATTGCTATTTACAACAGTGTTTTCTTCCCACTCAAA
>NW_027546667.1:0-617 GCF_008692635.1 Crocuta crocuta
AGGTAAAAATGTGCTATTGCAATTTATTGCTTTCGTGTTTCATACTTTGTAAAATACTTTACAGAACACTCTCTGATATTCGATTGTAAAGCATCTCAGCCTTTAGAAGTTAGTTCAGTTTTTCCAGATTAAGAAACTTAATCCTTAAGAATTCAAGTATATAGCTTTACTAAAGTCCCATCAAGTGTAGAAGAGAATCTAGGGACTCAAAAAATTCCCTCTGACTCTGTAACTTTTACTCTGGATGTTGTTGCTTGAAGGTAAAGACAAATGCCAGCTATTAGCCAACATATCACATTCACAGGCCTTATCCTTACATCTAAGGAAATGAAAAATTCCCATGAACTTCTGTTCTTGAAAATTTCCCATACGATGGCCATCTCTGGTTTTCCTCTTGTAGTCTATTTCTTCCAGATTAAATGCCCTCATTTTCATTCAATAATTAAACCATCTAAGGAACTGTTCTAGACACAAGATATAAATAAGATCTCAATAATAAGGGAAGTATGAATCAATATTTCAAATATGTGAAGAAAATAAAACAATATGGAAAGAGGAGAGCATATGATTTTTAATTGTGAGTTTAGGTGAAAGCTCTCTAAGGAAGATAGAACTGA
>NW_027546668.1:0-617 GCF_008692635.1 Crocuta crocuta
GTCAAGATGTCCGTTCTTCCCCAATTTGATCCACGGCTTCACTGCAATCCCACTCAAATCTCGGAAAGCTATTTTATGGATGTCGACAAACTGGTTCCCACGTGCGTGGACAGGAGGCAACGGACCCAGAGGAGCCCCCGCACACAGCAGAGGAACAGAGGGGGAGGGGCTCCCCGACTTCAGGTCCCACCACGAGGCCACCGCAGTCACGACGCCGTGTCCCGGAGGAAGAAGGGACAGACCAGTGGGACAGAACAGAGCCCAGAAACAGGCCCCGTGAACACAGTCGGCTGACGCTGGACAAAGGGGCAAAGGCAACACAATGGAGCAGAGACGTCTCTTCAACCAACGGTCGGGACGCACTGGACGTCCGCCTGCAGGAAAACGCATCTAGACGCGGACCTCACGCCCTTCACGAAACTTCACTCAGCGGGTCACAGGCTTAGACGTAAAATGCAAACCATAATCTCCTCGCTGACAACCCAGGAGAAAATCCGGGTGACCCTGAGGACGGCATGAGCTCTCAGCCTCAACACCAAGACGGGACCGAGAAAGAGAGCTGGCCAGCGCACCTGCCGGGGGTCACAGACGTCTGCTCAGCGAGAGGCTGTCAGGAG
>NW_027546669.1:0-617 GCF_008692635.1 Crocuta crocuta
CTGGGCGATGCCTGGGAGCGGACTGGGTGCCCTGAGTCCGTCATTCCGGTACGGACTCGGAAAGAGCTCAGGAGTCCCCTCTGCCCGGTCTCAGCGGCCGCTGTCCTCGAGGGCTGTCCCCGGGATCAGTCAGCCAGCCGACAGCATTTATGATCAGGACGATGACCTCACGGTGGTTTATGAGCCTTCAACAGTCACGAGAGTCTTAGGTTCCGGGGGACTTTAAAGCTAGAACACGTTCTCTGTTGTTATTTTATAGACTACATTCCGGATTCTGAATCTCTGAGACTACTAAAGGCTAAGGAATCTGTCCCCACGACAATGCTCACATGCACAGGCTTGGGACCACTTCTGGGGACCCTTGTGACCTGCCTACCGCCACCTGCGGCCCCGCGCTCCCCACGTGCCTCCCTCCCTGTTTGTAGAGGGAGAGGCTGCAGCGGGGAGGGCAGGGAACAGGCGTGGCTTCTGAGACTGGCATGTCTCACACCCCCACCAGGAAACAGTCACACCTCCTCAAGGTAGCAGCTGCCTGTTAGCAAATGCTCTCAACGGGAAAAGTGGTTTTTCTGATGAAGCATCAGTAACTGGAGCTCACAATCACTCCTCTTACACCC
>NW_027546670.1:0-617 GCF_008692635.1 Crocuta crocuta
CCCCCCCAAAATCATTTACTTTAAAGAAATCAAATAGACAACCATGTGGTGACAACATTAACATTTATTTGAAAAGGGCATCCCGAAGACTCATTGAGAAACCATGACTAATAATCCTAAAGAACGATCTTGCTAATAGTCCTTCTTCCTACACCCCCCCAACCCAATCTTCTTTCCCCTTCCTTAAAATAAAACTAATTTGATTCAATGAGTTTAAAATACAGAACACTGCCACAGGCACTAATTCTGCACTCCCATATAAATAATTCAGCTGTTATGTACATATATGGCCAACTATGAACTACATTACACACACATGTGTGCAGGTGGGCACGTAACACTCTCAGCCAGGTCATGAAGGTCTACATGGACACAGACACGTTACAATATGTGTAATGCTGCAGCATTTGTGGATTTACCGCTCTGCACTCCACAGGTCAGAATTGACATTCATGGAGGAAGAGCTCAGAAGGGGAAGGTGACGGTCCGAGGCCCCAAGGTCCTCCAAAGGAGAAAAAACCTGGTCAACCCCGCCGATGCTAAAGGAGAGCACAGAAAACTGCCTTCGGACCCCAACAGGCCACAGAGCTCACAGTCCCTGTCTCCTCCCCACTTCC
>NW_027546671.1:0-617 GCF_008692635.1 Crocuta crocuta
GTGTGCCAGCCCCGGGGCCGCCAGGCCTTGGCTCACCCAGCCCTCGGGGCTCCAGCCTGCCAGGGCTCCTGGGGCCGCAGCCCATGGGAGAGGCCCACCCACCGCCTGCACCTCCCTTCCCCCCGCCGTTCCAGAAGCGCGCAGCCGACCAGAGGCCTTTCTGGGCGTCCCGTCTCTCCGGGTCCGCCCGCATCGACAGACAGTCGGCCTCCCTCCCCAGATAGAGGTCGGGCCTCTCAGGACTTCCTCGCGGTGCCTGCTTCGCAGGACCAGTTCTTCCTCTCCTGGGCTCCCGGCCGCTCGGCTCTCGCCAAGCAGCCCCGGCGCAGAGGCCAGGAGAGCAAGACCGCGGCGGTCACCGAGCGCGCAGGCGGCGGGTTAACACGCCAGGGACTCACCTGGGAGCCTCGGCCGGGGCACCGCCTGGGAAGCCGCTCTCCGCACCCGCTGCCAGGATCCTGAGTCTACAGAGGAGCCGTCACGGGGCTCAGCCACGGCCCCCTCCACGCCTCACTCTCTCCTTGCGACGGCGCCACGGTGAGGACAGGTGCAGCGCGTATTCCCTGATTCAGCTTAGAGGTCAGCAGCGGGTCACGTCCTCTCCGTGACCTCCTCCA
>NW_027546672.1:0-617 GCF_008692635.1 Crocuta crocuta
TCTTGAAAGACTTTTTCTCCTTTCCTCATTCAGACCATGGATTGAATTTTCCATCTCCACTGGGGGTAGCCCATGGTTCTCAAACCACCGGACTAGGCTCTTTATAGAATGGTCTCAAGGGACTCACCTGGCTGGTTCAGGAGAGCAGAGCATGCGACTCTTGATCTCGGGGCTATGAGTTCAAGCCCATGTGGGGCATAGAGACTACTTTTTAAAAAATGATCTCAGGGGATTCATGTTTGTACTAATTCGTCAAACAGAAGCTACCAGCATCTAGAACACCAGGTACTTTTTCACCAGCCGATGTGAAAACATCACCAGTATTTCTGCTTTTCAAGGGGTTGGGAGGATTGAAACCAAGCAACTCATACCGGAATTTGAGGAGCTGACCAGAATGTTTAAGAAAAGATCACTACGCGACAGACTTTTCAATTCTTGCACTGGATTTGTCTTTTTTTTTTAAAGATTTTATTTTATTTTTATTATTAGTTTTTAGTGAACATAATTTCAAGATCTTATTGTCTTCATAATGTAACAAAATAGGAAACTTTTAATTGGATCCCTTGGCTCTTTCTCTTCTTATCTCTCCTCCCAGTTCAATACGCTTGCATCTCTCT
>NW_027546673.1:0-618 GCF_008692635.1 Crocuta crocuta
AAAAGCCTTTTCTCCCAAAAGAAACTTTAAATAAATGTCTTTAGAAAAATCATTAAGTCTAATTTCTTTATATAGATAGATAGATAGATAAAGATATATATATATAGATATATAAATTTTTATTTATTTTTGAGAGGCAGAGAGTGAGAAAAGGGGAGAGTCAGAGAGAGAGAGAAAGAGAGAGACAGGGGATCCAAAGCGGGCTTTGTATTAACAGCAGTGAGCCTGATGAAGAGCTTGAACGCACTAAAGCATGAGACTAAGATCTGAGCCAAAGTCAGCCACTCAGTGAACTGAGCCACCCACGTGCCCTGTTAAGTTTACTTTCTAAAAAGCCAGTGAATGGTGCATCTGATAAATAAAATTGGGTGAATATACTTTTATGCAGGGAAAATTCTTAAGATATGCCATAATACTTAGATATAACATGTATATAATATATGAAGAAAATCAAGTAAAAAGATTAAGTACGTCTGGAGTAGGGCCTAGACAATTGTATTTCTATAAAACTTTATGATTAGATCTGATATGCATTAAGATGCACTGGCCAAAAAATTACTTCATTGAAAATTTTTTTCATTTTATTTTATTTTTTTTCTTTCTTTTTTTTCTTTTTTT
>NW_027546674.1:0-618 GCF_008692635.1 Crocuta crocuta
AGTAAAACACTCACAATGCAATTCATACTAATTCACATACCAAGCTTAATTTTGTGTAAATGAACTTGTCTAGAAAACAGCCTCTGAAATCTATCACATTTTCGTCTTCAGCTCTCAGAGATGAGTTCACAAAAATGTGTAATGGTGGGAAATATACACTTTTCTGAAGAGAAAAGCAGTAACTGTCAGCACAATGGTTGGTCATGGGGATCAGACGCACCAAGGACAGAGGCCATCTTGTCACAAAGGTGAAATATCTTGAGCTGCGGGCACCCTTGGAGCATTTGGCAGCTGTCTGGCTCCTGATATCAGTGGTTGACTCTTAACAAGATTAGATACAATTAGGCCAATAACGCTAGGCTTTCACAGTCAATGGCCATGAGGAGATGGAAGTGGGAAATGCAAGACAAGTGAATTTGTGGAAGAATTCAGAGATGAGGTAGGGAGAGAGAACTGTACTGCCTCAATGCAAGGGTTATTCCTAACTACAAGGACTTTCCAGATCCCACTCTAAGTATCTGGTACCTGCCAATCTAAAGAAATCTACTTATCTCTGTGGTGTTCTCTGTCTGCCTCTCTCACTCTCCTAGGGGCACAAGTTTTGCTTTCCAATGATAG
>NW_027546675.1:0-618 GCF_008692635.1 Crocuta crocuta
CCACCATCAGCATCACCACCATCACAATCGTCACCATCAACACCATTGCCATCATCACCACCATCACCACCATCACCATCACCACCATCATTCCATCTTAGGAGAACTGTTCAGGGTATAAAATGGCATTGCACAACATCAATAAATGATTATGGTAACCATTGAGAACTTCTGAAAACAAGACAAGAGAACTGGAAGATAAAATGAAAGAAATACCTCAAAACTCAGAGGAAAAGTACAAAGATGAAAATCATGAGAGGAAGAACGGGAGACTTACACGGGAATGCTAAGATTCTGGAAGCACAGGGGAAAGAGATGGAAGAGAAGTAATAAAGAGACTTCTTTTCTGACAATATGGTAGACCAAATACTCAGACCAATGTTTCTACAGCAACAATTAAAAATGCCTTATTAACTATTCAAAACCTTTTTAAAATATTTATTTACTTATTTTGGGGGAGAGCGAGTAAAAGAGAGGAGGGAGGGGCAGAGACGGAGGGAGAGAATCCCAAGCAGACTCCATGCTTAGCGTGGAGCCCAACGTGGGGCTCAATCTCATGGCTGTGAAATCATAACCTGAGCTGAAACCAAGAGTTAGATGCTTAACCAACTGAGCCAC
>NW_027546676.1:0-618 GCF_008692635.1 Crocuta crocuta
GCCCTCTAATACAGGGGCCATTTCAGATTACTCCCCAGAAGCTCCTTGTAAGAAACGTATAAACCAACACAATCACAGGTCCCTAGAATGTTGGTAATGGAAGTGACCTGAGTGGTCATCTGGCCAGCCACTTTGCACAGATGAAGAAACAGAGGCGGAGAGGGGAGAAGACTTGCCCGAGGTCACATGTAAATGGGCAGCAGAGCCAGGACCAACCAGAACTGAGGCCTGCTTCCACTTCGGATGTGTGCCACCGCTCAGCTTCTCAGAGCATCCTCCCTCACATGGATGCCATGATGTCACAGAGAACTCCCAGTCTCCAGACTGCTCACCTGGACCATCTTGGTGTGAAGGCCTTGGCCCATCTCAGCGCCTCCATGGGTCAGCAGCACAGAGCCATCTGTGTACACATGAATCAGGGCTCCTCCCTACAGGAAGAGGATTCCAAACATAAAATTCGGTAAATCCTAACTCAGCTTGATGCTTGGGGCCAATGGTACCAGAGCCCAGGAGAAAGAAAACCAGAAGCAGCATTTTGGATTAAGGCCTCAGACTGAAAGCAGCATGAATCTTGTGATTTAATTTTGTAGCCCTTCAACAGTTTGCAAAAATTTTCCT
>NW_027546677.1:0-618 GCF_008692635.1 Crocuta crocuta
GAGAGAGAGAGAGACCATGCATGAGCTAGGGAGGCACAGAGAGAGAGAGAAGGAGAGAGAGAATCCAAGCAGGCTCTAACCTGTCAGCATAGAGCCCAGTGTGGGGCTCAATCCCATTAACCGTGAGATAATGACCTGAGCCCAGATCAAGAGTCGGTTGCTTAACTGAATGAGCGACCCAGGTGCCCTTTTAATAATACCTTTTTAACTTCATCACCTACCTCATCTATGTAGTCTACTCTTCAAAGGACCCGAACACACCTGTACTCTGTACTTCCTCCTTGTTCACCCTTTCCCTCATGCTCTCTAGAATGCCTTCCTTTCTTCCTTACTTGTCAAAATCCCTTAAAATTCATCTTAAACTCTTATCCAGAAAGCTTCTTATGGCTTCCCAAACATTATTTTTCTGTCTATCTCTACCTCTCTTTATGTCTAGATAACTGTTAATTTGTATTTTTCTTAAGCCATTTACCTTCCTTGCTTTGTTTGTTTGTGCATCTGTCTTATTATCGTTACTATTACCAGATTGTAAGTGTTGTCCTGGCAGATAATGTATTTCACTTACCTTTTTAATCTCTGCATAGCAAAGTCATGGAATAGATGGTAAGTGTGCAATGG
>NW_027546678.1:0-618 GCF_008692635.1 Crocuta crocuta
AGGTCACCAGTGAAGGCTTCCTGGAGGAAGTGACCTGCAAGGTAGAAGCCCAAGGCTGAGTGGATTACCAGGCAGAATTAGGGAAGTGTGTCTGGTGAAGGCATGGAGAAGAGAGGAAACGTGAAGGAGTGGCTGAGTCAGGGGACAGGATGGGGGGCACGGAGGTGGAGCGGCAAGCCAGGGCAGGTGAGGCAGGGCCGGGTCAGCTCTGATAAGACCCTCGGGACATCGTAGCAGGTGGTGGTGTGATGCCAGGGACATTTTAGAAAGAGCTTCCTGGCTGCTGTGTGGAGTGTGGTTGGACACAGGTAAGCCTGGATGGAGTTAGGGTGGGGGAGGCACAGAGTTGAGGCAGGAGAGGGAGGTGAGGCAAACAGTGGGGGTGAGGAGAAAGGCCCGACCCCAGAGATACGGGGGATGCAGAGTCGCCCGGACGTGGAGAGGGATTGGCCATGTGCGCTGGGCAGGGGAGGGTAAGCAGGGCCGGGGGAAAGGGAGGCCCTCAGGTCTCTGGGCAGCACGGGTTAGAGTGGTGATTTGCAGCAAGATCAGATACAGGGGCAGCTTTAGAAGAAAGGGTCGTGGCTCAGGACCACCCTGAAAATAGCCAGCGACAAA
>NW_027546679.1:0-618 GCF_008692635.1 Crocuta crocuta
AGGACCTGCAGGGGTGGTGCCTGGAATCCTGGCCCATATAAATTATGAGATAATAAATGTGAGTTGTCTTAAGGATCTAAATTTGAGGAAATTTGATATGCAGCAATATAAAAGGTACAGATACAACTAGTAAGGGACAAATGAGCAGTATATGCAGGAGAGATAACTGACAGGAAGTGGAGTTTGCCTAGATGGGGGCGAAAGCAGAACTCTAAAGTGGCCTGGGACAGTAGATAAACAGATTCACTGTGGGCATGGTGGGCTTGCTATATCTGCAGGGCATTCAGGTGGCCATGTGTAGAATGCGGTAGAATATAAGGGCCCAATGCCAAAGTTAAGCCAAGGTTCAATCCCCGCTAAACAAGCCAAACTCCAGGGCCCAAATCTGAGGGGCCAAGCAGAAAGCAGAAGCCAAGGGCTGGAGCCAAAGTGGGCAGAGGAACCGGGGCAGCCACGTTCTAATGAGCTTGAGGATGGAAGCCGGCAGGTGGGAAAGGGGCCTTAGGAAGTTGCCTGCAGGCCTCACAGGGACTCCGCATGCTTATATAGCTGCTCCAGAAGGTTTTGTTCCGTGTTGTTGGTGGTGTTGCTGTACTTGAGAAGCAAATCAGGGGCGCC
>NW_027546680.1:0-618 GCF_008692635.1 Crocuta crocuta
TAATCTATGTAAAATACTTAGAACACCATATGGAACATGGTCTCCTCAGTCGTGTAATCTATATCCAAATAACACTATAAGAAATCAAAGGTCAGGTTAAAGATCAGGGTATATATGCTACAAAAGAAGATTATCATTTTCCTTATTGATTTTTACCACAACAGAGGCAGGTTCCAAAATGGTAAACAAGGCAGTATTTTAGTTTACAAGTTAAGAAGAATATCACACTTCGGATCCACAGGACCTGAAGCATCTTCCCTCTAGTTCCCTCTTATATACATATGCCATGAGACAGGATGAACTGCCCTTACCTAAAGAGATTCCTGGGTTGTCCCTGATGTTTTCTGCTAAGTTAAAATGAATTTTCACTTAGAGTCTGAATTTAATAATTCTAAAATTCCAAAGCAAAAGGGAACCAATTATTTTCTTAGGCCAAAACCTACTCATGGTTAGAGTATTTCAGAAAGGGCAAATAAAACAGAAATTAGCAAAAAACATATTGAATATCTTCTATGAGCAAAGAATTATACTAAGAAAAGATTAGTTAAAAGTAACCTCATATTCTCATGAGACCATATTAATAAGTATAAGCTTACAATCCAGCTGAAGGATAAAAAA
>NW_027546681.1:0-613 GCF_008692635.1 Crocuta crocuta
CGAAGTCAGATGCTTAACCAACTGAGCCACCCAGGCACCCCAATCTTGACTTTCTTAGAAGAAATTTCTGTCATTTACTGATACTCTGAAGAGCTCTTGTCACATTTTGGAGATAGAGCATACAGTTGCATGGGGCCAAGTTCTCCTGTCCCATATTGTTAGGCCAGCTCTGCCCAGAGAAATCAGTAAGTCTGTTTGAGCTTAGACAAATTATATATATAATTGATTCAGAGTTAGTCTTTGTGTTTATGCATTTCTTTATGTTTATGGAGAGCACTTTACACTGTCACATCCATTTCTACAGAGTGCTTTTACATCATTTTCTCCCTTGATTTTCACCAAAACTCTATGGTTTTGGAAAGGAAGATAACACTGTCCCTAGTTTACACATAAGAATGCATGAGTCCAAGAAAGCTTAATTGATATGATGAAGGTTTTAAGGCTAGTAAGTGATAAAGGTATTATCACTTCTTATTCTAGTCACTGATTCACAAGTGTTTTGTTTGCCTATTGCTGTGTAACAAACAACCCCAAACTGAGTTCTTACAGACTCAGAGCATCAGGGATATGGACAGGGCACGGGGGTGGGGGGTGGGGTGGGGAATGACTTTTC
>NW_027546682.1:0-618 GCF_008692635.1 Crocuta crocuta
TTCCACTATACATGTTTGAAGATTCCGTCATGGAAAGATAAACTAAAGTATATATTCAACTCTATGAAGGAACACTGCGCAGCAGGCCTCATTCCCCTAACGTCATGATACCTTGTGTTCGTAGTGTTAGAATACAGATGTGGAGACCAAAGAGGGAACTGCGCTGTGCTCTACCTGATTCCATATCATGTGGAAGCTTAAGTAGGTGTTTCCCAATGAACTCGGTGCGCGAACCTTGAGGGGAAACTCCTCATTCCAATAAGATCTCGTTTTGCTATGCTAATAGTCTGAGGTAGAATACACATACAGAGACCTAGGAGGGAGGAGAAGAAGGCGCAACTCTGTGAGACAACAAAGAGCCGAATGCATATTCAGTTACCTGGTTATGATGTAGGCCTCATTCAACTAAATTCATGATTTACTGTGTTCGTACTGTCAGAATACTGTTGTGGAGACCAAGGAGAGAAGTGCACTCGGTTCTATCCGGAAAACCACACTCCGCGAAATGAACATTCAGTGACAATTTCGATTCACTTCATTATTACGCTATGACAAAATATGCATGGAATCTTCATTGTTTCAAAATGAAACAGTGCGTGAACAGTGAGGGAATCTTCC
>NW_027546683.1:0-618 GCF_008692635.1 Crocuta crocuta
CCCCCTCAAGAAAAACAAAGCACTAGTACAGATCAGTGACACCAGAAGCTGGCCACCACTAGCCAGCTGGACCAAAAAGAAAACAGGAAAGGACCCAAATACATAAAATCAAGAATGCAAGAGGAGAGGTCACAACCAACACAGTAGAAATAAAAACAGTAATAAGAACGTTAGGAGCAATTATATACCAATACTATGGAGAATCTGGAAGAAGTGGACAAACTCCTAGAAAGTACCAAAACTGAAAGAGGAAGAAATAGAAATTTTGAACAGACTCATAACCAGGAGACAAATCGAATTCGTAATAAAAAATCTCCCCCAGATGAGGAGTCGAGGGCCAGATGGCTTTCCAGGGGAATTCTACCAAGCATTAAAGGAAGAGTTAACACCGATTTTCTTGAAGCTGTTCCAAAAAATAGAAATAGAGGGAAAACTTCCATACCCATTCTATGAAGCTAGCATTACTTTGATTCCAAAACCAGACAAAGGCCCCACTATAAAGGAGAAAGAACTACAGACCAATTTCCCTGATGCACACGGATGCAAAACTCCATAACAAGACCCTAGGCAATTGGATCCAACAATACATTAAAAGAATTATTTACCACAACCAAGTGG
>NW_027546684.1:0-618 GCF_008692635.1 Crocuta crocuta
TATAGATCCTTTTATAGATCCTCTTACAGAACTATGTTTTAACAAAGTTGTTTTATTCTTTTTAATCTTAATGTGTGGCAAGCTATAAATGCAATCAATGATTACTTCCTAAATATAAATTAAAGATGCTGATGATCCCACAGTCTTCCCCTTGAAAAGAACCTCACAGTACGATAGTTAGGCTTATGGTTCTCATCTATTTACTTTCATTTCAATTTTGCAATTCCCTTTTAAAGCAACACAACTTTGTATTTGCTTATTCCTTTTTTAAAGTGTCTGCAAACTTCTCAAGTACTACATGTGTTAAGGAAAATGATACTGATGTCAGAAGCTGTCAGCCAACTTCTATCATCTCACTTCTCCATGCTACCAGTTTTTTTCCTCACTTAAAAAAATGATGGGACTGCACTGGATCAGTAGTTTCTAAACAGTACTAGATTTCTGTAAAGCAAGCACAGGAGAATAGAAGCAAGAAGGGAAAGAAGGTGGCAGAGTGACAAAGCCAGGGACAAAGCTGGCATCTAGCTGCAGCGTTAACAAAAGCAGCTCTCCATTTCCCTTTTTACCTGTTTTGAAATACCAGGGCTACACACATGAATTCAATGGAAAAGAGGTCCA
>NW_027546685.1:0-617 GCF_008692635.1 Crocuta crocuta
CAGTCCAAACCCTTTGGGATGCAGCAAAGGCAGTCCTAAGGGGAAGATCCATTGCAATCCAAACCTACCTCAAAAAACAAGAAAAATCCCAAATACAAAACCTAACCACACACCTAAAGGAACTAGAAGCAGGACAGCAAAGGAACCCCAAAGCCAGAAGAAGAGAAATAATAAATATTAGAGCAGAAAAAAGCAATATAGAAAAAAAAAACCCAGTAGAACAGATCAAAGAATCTAAGAGCTGTTTTTTTGAAAAAATAAACAAAATTGATAAACTCATAGCCAGACTTCTCAAAAAGAAAAGAGAGAACCCACATAGATAATATCATGAATGAAAGAGAAGAGATCACAACCAAACCAGAGAAATACAAACAATTATCAGGCAATACTATGAGAAATTATATGCCAACAAACTGGACGACCTGGAAGAAATGGGCAAATCCCTAGACACCCACACACGACCAAGATTCAAATGGGAAGAGATAGAAAATCTGAACAGACTCATAACCAGTGAAGAATTTAATCAGTTATCAAAAATCTCCCAAAAAATAAGAGTCCTGGGTCAGATGGCCTCCCAGGGGAATTCTACCAGACATTTAAAGCAGAGTTAATACCTA
>NW_027546686.1:0-618 GCF_008692635.1 Crocuta crocuta
TTTTTTTTTTTTTAAATAAGTTCCTCTTTAACAGTGATAAACAGTCCCTCTCCGAAATTCATCTTGTTTTCTTGTTTATTCACCCCACCAGAGTGTGAGCTCCTTGAAGACAAGGACACATGCCTGGATATAATGAGTCCGTGGCACATATTTGTTGAATAAACAAATGTGAATTGAACCCCTAAAGCCGCACAGAAATTTGTGTCTGCTGTTGTGAACATTTTTGTTACTAATTTGATGCTCATGAATTATTCAAAATCTTGCATCGATGGCAGTTTCTTACTTTTCCATGATCCCCAATGCCTTTCATTTTAAAACAAGATCTCTTGCTGAACCGTGTGACCTGTGGTCACAACAGTTCGGTCCTCAGCGCGTGTTGGAAGTACACAGAGATATGGCAGTTATGGGCTCTCAGGAGACAGTCTGAGCCCTGGGCTCGTCCCCTGCGATCCCGAAATGCTTTGCGTGAGGAGGTTGGGGTGATTTTCTGCTCTCCTACTTTGAAACTGTCTTTGTGGGAAAGGTGGTGGTTCAGAATCCAGTTGTATCAGCAGGATATTCTTTCAGTTCAGACTTGCAAGGTGGTGAAAGGAGTCAGCCAGCTTGTCCAAAGCAGTT
>NW_027546687.1:0-619 GCF_008692635.1 Crocuta crocuta
ATTAGGAGAGGCTCAGAGAGCTAGTTGCTCTATAGGAGTTGTTCTCAAGTGATGACCCAGGGTTCCCTGGGGATCTTTGAGACCCTTTCTTCTATCAGAACTATTTTTGCAACAGTACCTAATAGTACTAGAATGTTACTTGAAACTTTACACTCTCAATTCTCTTACAAGTGCACAGTGAAGTTTTCCAGGGGCTACCTGACATGATGATGTCCTCACTCTGCGTGCTGGTGTATTCTGAAGGTGAATATTTTTTTTTTTGGCATTAATTTCTAATATAGTAAGTATCACTAGTTATAACCCACCAGAACAACAGCTTTGGGGGGCTCTCAGTAATTTGTAAGTAAAGAATTCCTGAGATACCTCTCCCTCCCCCCCAAAAAACCAAAAAACTGAGAACCATAGCTCTACATCCTTGCTGTTTAAAATGTGGCTCTCAGACCCACAGGGCTGGCATCACCTGGGAGCTTGTTAACCAAACAAAATCTCAAAACCTCAGCCCTCTCCCCAGCCCCCAGACCCACTGCGTCAGAATTTGCACTTTAATAACATCACCATGTGCTTTGTATGCATATTACAGTTTGAGAAACACTGGACTGCACCACAGTGCATCAATACA
>NW_027546688.1:0-619 GCF_008692635.1 Crocuta crocuta
ATAGGGAATTAGGGCTTTGACATATGGATTTGGGTGGGGGTGGAGAGGACACAGGCATTCAGTCCATAACAGTGACTGTACTGAGATCAGCAGAGTCTTTGTGAGGATTAACTCAGTGAATGTTTTTAAGTTTCCAAGCAGAGTCCTGTTTATTAAACTTTGATTTTGTCTTCTTATTTTCTGGACTCTAGGTGTAAGGAGGTGAGTTACATCTACTACTTTTGGTGATGTAATGTCATTTTTTCATGGAGTACATTTAGGTACCAACAAAATTTTGGTAAGAACTCAAAGTTTACCAGTATGTTTCAGTATAAGATTTATGAAACGCTATGGTGTCATTTGTGGTAATGACTAATATAGGACAATAATCCAGTTACAACTTTACGAAAATGTCAGATAGAACAGATCTATTTCCTTGTAAAACTCCGCACTATACATTTTCTAAGTCAGGGACTTGTGGGGGGTCAGGGAAGGAATTAAATAACCCTATGAAAAAGTTGCTAGTTAACGTAAAATAATAATTTTCATTTCCTTGTCTGAAAATAAAAAAGAACATTCCTAT
Source organism: Crocuta crocuta (assembly GCF_008692635.1). Lineage (NCBI taxonomy): Eukaryota > Metazoa > Chordata > Mammalia > Carnivora > Hyaenidae > Crocuta > Crocuta crocuta. Next base: position 563 of record NW_027546688.1, read on the forward strand.
TTTATTGACCACCAACAGTAGCCAAAGCCTTGTCACTTCTGATCCAAGCGGAAGTGA
>NW_027546689.1:0-619 GCF_008692635.1 Crocuta crocuta
GTAAATTAACTGTATTTCGATATGTTAGTAATGAACAACTGAAAATGAAAATTTCTTAAATACCGTCTAGAAGATCGAATTCCTCAAACAGTATCTAATGAAAGGTGTGTATGGCCCTGTGTGAGTTTCTGTGGTTGCCAAACAATTACCACAAACCTAGTGGCTTGAACCAACAGAAATGTATTCTCTTTCAGTTTGGGAGGCCAGAAGTCCAAAACCACGGTATTGACAGGCCATGTTCCTTCTGAGGCACCGAGAGAATGCTTCCTTCTCCTATGACCCTCACGTGGGCCCAGGCAGCCCTGGCTGTGATTGAGATGTCTCCTCTCCACCTCCCTCTCCACATGGCCTTCTCTTCCAAGTCTCAAATCTCCCTGTGCCTTTGTCTTATAAGGACACTTGTCATCAGATGTAGGGCCCACCCAGATATTCCAGAATGATCTGATTTCAAGATCCTTGACATAATTACACCTGGAAAACCCTTTGGTTTTGGAATGAATGTTTGTGACCCTCTCTACGCTCGAAGTCAGATGCTGAAGCATCTAATCCCCAGTGTATTTGAAGACAGAGCCTTTGCAGAGGTATCCAAGGTTAAATGAGGTCATAAGGGTGGCGCCCC
>NW_027546690.1:0-619 GCF_008692635.1 Crocuta crocuta
TACATGTATAAATTTCAATAACCAACATTTTAATAATCATTCCATATTTTAATTCAGTTTGGACTCATTTATTGACACAGGTTTCTTCTTGTTATGTTACAAGGTTATTAGAACACTTGCAAGTACAATATTATAATGATTTTATATAATTTGGACTGTGTTAATAGCATACCATAGTGGAATTATTGTGATTTGATTTAATACTATTTTACAACATAGGTTAGTATCTTACCCTGGTTTATGAATTGCAGCTCTCCCTCTGTATTCAAAATGTAAACTGGCAACAAAATTCTGATGGAAGAAACAATGGATCTGTGATATTGTCATCATAACTACTACTATCATCATAAAACCTGAACCCAAACTCAGACTAAACCAACAAACAAAATATCTCCTGTAATGGTTAGTTTTATGTGTCAGCTTGACTAAGCTATAGTGCATAATTGTTTGGTCAAACACCAGCCTATATGTTGCTGTGAATGTATTATTTAGATGTGATAAACATTTATAATCACAAAACATTAAGTAAAGCTGGTTACTCTCCATAATATGGGTGAGATTCATCCAATCAATTGAGAGCCTTAAGAGCAAAGATGGAGGTTATCCAAGGACAAAAGAA
>NW_027546691.1:0-619 GCF_008692635.1 Crocuta crocuta
AGGGAAGGCATTTACACTGATATAATTTATTAGGAAATGAGTGCAGCCCATCCCATCTTCATCACCTTAGGAATTGAAGGGTTTTCTACCTACAGGATTTCTCAGTCTGAAAAAGACTTTTACATCCGTGGATTTTGAAAAATGTCCTTAGAGAAGTGGTTACTGTGTACACAATACTGGTAGCTTTATAAATAGAAGGAAATGATGACAACATAATAAAGGCTTTATATGAAACACACACAGCTAGCCTCATACCCAATGGTGAAACCCGGAAAGTGTTTCCTCTAAGATCAGAAAGAACATAAACCTGCCACTTTCACCACCCATGTTCAACAGATTACAGGAGTCCATGCCAAAGTAATTAGGACAAAAAGAATAGAATGCAATCAAACTGGAAAGGAATAAGTACAATTAATCTGTTTGCAGATTACTGAAATGATATGTACAAAACTCTAGAAATTCTGCAAACACTGTTGAACTAATCAACAATTTCAGCAAACTTGCAGGATATAAAATCAACATACAAAAATCACTTGTGTTGATATACACTGAAAATGAAATACCTTCCCTCCCCCAAATCAAGAAAACAGTTTCCTTTACAATAACATTAAAAAGAATA
>NW_027546692.1:0-619 GCF_008692635.1 Crocuta crocuta
CCTCAGTTAGCTCATTTGTAAAACAGGGAGACATAATTTTAATGATCCTCAAAGATACTGTTTGAAGTATGTATTAATTTTTGTGGATAAGACCAAGGGAATGATTGATGAGCATAAAATACACTGGATATAATTTTGTAAAGTTGGTATTATATTCCATTTCACAGTTTTAAAGTGTCCGGGGGAGGGGTCATAGTGAATATTTGTGTTCAAAAAACATTTTTTTTGCAAAGATAATATACTGTCATCTGGAGTCTTCAATTCAAGGGATACTCCATTTTAGAAGAAGACTATATAGTTGCTTGTATACTTTCTGAGCAAGAAGAAATGTCTTTTATTTCGATATTCATTCCTAAGTGAAAAGAATGTCAGCATTTTTAGGATTGTCGTAGCTTCCTGACATGTCAGAGAGAAGGGAAGATTATAAAGAAAGCTACTTAGCACTTATCTAACAGTCTCTTCCAAAGTAATGCTTCTCACATTAAACGAAGATGAGTCTCAGAAAATATAAGTAAATTCTACTTTTCAAAACACACATACTCTGTTTAATGTTTTCTGCATTTTCTAGAAGACCCTATTCCCAAATCCTCATGTTTTTCTATTCATCCCTGTTTTGACC
>NW_027546693.1:0-619 GCF_008692635.1 Crocuta crocuta
TTTGTCTCTGGGTCTTCATTTAAAGAATAAGAAAAGGCATTGGAGCCACACACACACATACACACAGGCACACGCACAGCAATTTAATGTGATGATTCTTGACATTCATCCATTCATCATAACGAATTCACAAGTTATTTTTAGACCTTCTGAATAGCAGAAACAGTGTGATTACAGTTTTATTTGCAAAATAACCAAAAATTCAAAACTAAAATATTGTTTGTCAAATTATGCTATTCTCTGTCAGAATATCAATTCTTTGTGTGATCAATTTACAACTTCATGACAGTATTGGTAATGGTCTTATACTTCCAAGATGAATAGCAGGCTTAGGATGGAAGATGATGAGTTTGTTCAAAATATGTTAATTTGAGGTACTTAAGTAGGGCTGGGTTAGCGTGCAGTGGGATGCTTAGTTTTAGAGCTCCCCATCAAAAAGATATAGTTAACAAAATTTGAAATTAGATATCCTTTTGCGCAGTCTTTTTATAGATACCTTTATGTCTTTGTTTCTTAGTGTATAGATAGCAGGATTCAAGACAGGGGTGATAGCAAAGTCCACAATGAACAGATTTTTATCAATTGAAGGTGGGGGGGAAGGCCAGACATACAGAAACAT
>NW_027546694.1:0-619 GCF_008692635.1 Crocuta crocuta
ATCCATTGACTGTCATTTTGTATGGTTTGCAAGAGCTTACGTAAAATGGTACATCGTTTTCCCCTGACCGTTTGGTGTAACGGACCTCCAATACTGGCTCGTCCTAGACAGTTTTGGTGGTGCCATGGGTTTGGATTGTATCTTCAGTTTCGTGATTTAGCTTTTGCTGAAATTTGTTCCATTTTATGTGGAATATCAAATGTAAAGGCATGATACGTAGAGTAAGAGCAGTCATATACCACATTACAGAGAATAGAATAACCAACCCATGGTAGCTGAAACTCATCCCCAGTAGCCCCCAGTACAAATTGTCCTCATCAGTTGTTCTCCAGGCATCCGTTGTCCTCAAGACACATCTTGTTCAAATGAAGATTTATTTCTTTATTTATCAGTTCATTTATTGGGAAGTCCATCCCCGAGACAAAGCTATTAATTTCCATTCAGAGATTCATAATGTCTGTTTTCTGCTTTGTGGTGATGTTGCCTGTTGAGGATCTTTCCCTTTAGCCATACATTCACTAGAGGCTGCTGGATGGTGTTCTCTAATGATATCGTCATTCCACTGATTTTGTGTATTAATATAAATAATTTTTTCATATATTAGCATTGAAAGTGAACA
>NW_027546695.1:0-619 GCF_008692635.1 Crocuta crocuta
CTGTAATAGGCCAAAGCCAGGTTGTAGGAAAGGTCAGGCCGGTAGCCCGAAGCCTGGAGGGCCGCAAAGAACTTGGAACACGCGGCCTCATACTGCCCCTCCTTGTAGAGCAAACAGCCCAGGTTGACTTGACCATCGGGCTCGTTCTCGCCCCCACTGTCCTCTCCCCCTTCCCCGCCCAGTAGCTGCTCCACCAGGCTCTTAGCCCCGGGCAGGTCGCCCTCGCTGTACTTGATCGCGGCTTGCAGACGGAGGACCCGGTTGTGGTAGGCGGGGTTGTCCAGCAGGAGGAAGGCGACCCGGGTGGCCTCTGGATAAAGGCAGGCCTTGTACAGGGCCTGCGCCTGATACAGGCGGTACTGCTCCAGTTCCGGGTGCAGCTGGCCCAGCTGCTCATAGCACTCGGCCGCCAGCGTGAACTCCTGCAGGCGGTAGTAGCAGTAGCCCAGCAGCGACAGGCCGGCGCGGCTCCTCGGGCTCCGCTGGAGCTCATCGCCCAGCAGCTGCACCGCCTCAGCGTAGCGCGAATCTCGGATGAGCCGGTACACGACGGCAGTGAACTCTCCATCGGGGATCTGCGCGCCGCTCAGCCCGGCCATAACCGCCAGGCTGGTTGTGC
>NW_027546696.1:0-619 GCF_008692635.1 Crocuta crocuta
TGTGTGTGGGGGGGCTGTGTGAGAATGTATCTGAGCAGGGTTCACTCTGAATCACTGACACCTGGGCCTTGTCCCTCCTCCCCCCAGGGGATCTCTTGTGAGGAGCATGGGACAGGGAGATCAGACTTTTCTGAGGTCAATCATCCCTCCTCCCCTGTGACTCCTTACCTCTGACTCAGGCAAGGGCTGCATTGTGCTCCCCACCTTGATCCTCACCTTCACCTACCTCAGAGGGTACCCTCTACGATGCTACTGGTTATGTCCTTCCCGCCTGCTGGGGCCCCTGATGGTAGCAGGGCCAGGGGTGAGCTGGAGTGCGAGTGTCTTCATCGTGGGGCCTGGGAACTTGTATCAGCCCAGTACTGTTTCACCAAGGGCCCTTTAGTGCCAGGAGCTGGGGAGGCCAGGTGGAAGCTTCTGTCCTGTTGTTAGTCATCTGAGCAGGTGGCTGTCTCCCAGACTTCCAAGTCCTAAATTTCCAAGTTCTGGGTCATTTGTTCAGTCCCCTGGCTCCAGGTGGGTCTGTGCTAAAGGTCTTTGAAGTAATAATAGTAGGAAAACAATGCCCTTCTCTCAGTCCAAGGCTTTTGAAAAATACTCCCCTCTCAACTCTTTCTTC
>NW_027546697.1:0-619 GCF_008692635.1 Crocuta crocuta
CTGCCCGAGGAGAGGATTAGTGGGAGGTGGAAGCCTCTCCACCCCCGCCCCTGGCAGAGCAACTTGCTCTGGGACCCTCCAGACCTCGGGGGACCCCCTCTGTGGGCAACTCCGGACCCCAGACACCCGTCCTCCGTCATGCCAGAGACCAGGACGGTCACCCCCTCCACGGTGTCATTGAGGAGACCTGGAGGGCCTCCCCGCCACCTGGGTGATGGGCCGTGGCCCTGGGTCCTGGAGGGAGGGTGTGTGCAGGGGAGGAGCTAACGCAATGGTGGACACCTGTGATGGTGAGACGGGTGGCTGGCGGGGGAGGGGAGGAGAGAGGTGTCCAAATGGGACGGAGGATGAGGAAGAACGCGAATGGCAGGTGCTCTGAGAGCCCCTCCTGAATTGCGCATCCTCTATTATTATCCCATGGCCTCAGGATAATGGAAGTTTCCAGATGCACGTCTGCTGCAGGAAGGACCCCCCTTGATGATGTTCCTCTTACACTATTTCTTGGTTCCCAAACAGCTTTTCCCTGGCACCCTGGTGTGCCTCGGCGTCCTTGTGCTGACAGCCGTGCCCTCTCCGTGCATCTCCCGCCTGTGCCCAGGGCGCCCCGGCGCCCTCGCTG
>NW_027546698.1:0-620 GCF_008692635.1 Crocuta crocuta
AGTTGAGGTTTCCGAGGGTCAGACAGCATCTGCCTGAACTCTCTGGCGGTCTGCAGATGTTCACTGGGCTGGACGTAGGTGCAGCCCTTCAGGACAACATGGATCACACTTTCAGAATTTCCCATGAGACAGAGAATCTACAGAAATCACCTTCGTACTACCTTTTTACTGCCCAGTAGACCTTGCCACTCTAAGTGTCACATCCAGAAATTCTAACTGTTATGGGATACTCGATACGTGGCTGGTGTGAGGGGGCAATCGGAGGTTTTCTATTATTGTATTATTTTTGTGTAAGGCACTGAGTTAAGAAGCCATATGTAAAATTGATTTAAGGCAGATTCCACCCTCAATCGCACAGCATGAAAATCCAACGATGAAGAAGACATAAGCGCTGATCCCCTGCTTATTCCTCTGATGTCAACTGAGGGCCGGATCTGACTTTTGATGTTGAAGGAATAAGTTTCTGGGCTCTAACTGGCACCGTTTGAGACCTTCAGACCCTGAAAGAGGAAGGTCAACGGCCAGTTCCTAGAATAAATGATTTCAGGTTCAATGACACACCTACCCAAATCACACTGTCCATGTTTTGGCTATTGCTGAGAGTGCTGCTATGAACATTG
>NW_027546699.1:0-620 GCF_008692635.1 Crocuta crocuta
AAAAAAAGAGAAAAGAAAAATAAACCCAAGCTAAACAGAAGGAAGGAAAAATAAAAGAGAAGACACCGATGGAACTGAAACAAGATTATTTAACCAGCTGCTAGTTGTCGGCACACACGCCCTTCTTCGTAGGTGTGCGTGGATTGAGAGCGTGTGCTCCCTGGTGCCTCCATCTTCTTCATCCCCCGGAGACTTCCCGCAGGTTCCTCACAGACAGGGACCCGCACAAACCAGACTATATCCCACCCTCCCTGCCCATCTCCTGCATGCACACACTGGTCCCCCAGGCTGTTACAATCACTGTGATTGCTTCTTCTGTCTGTACTCTTCCCGCCAGAATGTGACCTCCAAGGGCACAGGGACTGAGCTCCTCAGTCTAGTCCATGCACAGTAGGCATGTTGTACTAACTAATGCTTTCTTCTTTAGGATGGGCCACATTTAAAGAAACAGACTCCATCTAGTGCTATACAGTTGTATAGAGTTGTAGTTGAACAGGAGCTATCCATCCAGGTTCTTTCTTTAAACTGTATGAAGTGCCCGTGCCATAAAGCACTGTGCCAGTGAACAGGACAGCGTACTTCCCAGGACACAGTGTGCTCCTTCTCCGTTGTTGGGTGAA
>NW_027546700.1:0-620 GCF_008692635.1 Crocuta crocuta
GAGCCTGATGTGGGGCTCAAACACACAAACCATGAGATCATGACCGGAGCTGAAGTCTGACACTTAACCGACTGAGCCCCTCACGCGCCTCTATGATTTTAAAATAACAGCATGGAACCAAACTTCCCTGAAATACCACTATTATTCCTTAAGGATTTGCAAACCAACTTTTCTTGCCCCCATTTACTTCTCATTATGTAATGGAAACCACACACACGTTACCTTTTCGAAAGTAAATGATAGAAAAAATGAGTCTACTGGCCCCATCAGTCAGGGTCAGCAGAGCCAGACTGACCTTCAGATACTGTGCACCAAAAAGTTAATGATGCTCTTCACATGTAACTTACCATTGAAGCAATGCCATCAGTCATGTGCTCTAAGGAAGTCCTGCAAAGTTCTATCATTTCCCACAATAACACTTTTCATAGTTTTTGAAAATATCAAATAGCCAACTATTACCCTTACGATGCTGTTGTCATTATTTTCATTTCCTTGCTTTGCTAGTGCCCCAATCACCTGTTTGGCCTGCCTGCACGTGATCTTGCTCGGAGGTGGTAGTCCCTTTCCACTCCAAGACACCCCAGATGAGGTTGGCATCAACAAGTTCATATTCCTATTCT
>NW_027546701.1:0-620 GCF_008692635.1 Crocuta crocuta
CCTGCACGTCCCCTCAGTCTAAGTGTCTGAGAACGTTGTCTTCACTGCATGGCTACAAGTGGTGCCCCAACAGGGACCAGCAGAACTGACTGATTCCTGGCTTCATACCTCACTCTCAAGTCCAGAAAGGGAAAAAGACGGCCTCTCATTCAGGTAAGAACTACTGGCACTCGATTCCCTTAATGCTTATTTAGGTAGGATCTACCAGCACTCGGTGTCTAATCTTTCCTGTTCCAGTCAGGCGTGCAGAACCCCTCATCTTATGGTCTCTTTTACTTTTGTTTTCATGTTCGCCTGTCATGGGAGTTTCACTATCTAAACGGCAGAATATACATATGGAGCAACGCCATGTGCTTTTGCACTTGTGAAGATGTAAAGACCCACACAAAGATTTAACCCAGTTGTTTTTTATGATTTATCAGTAATGCCCATGAAACCCCACTAAGGGGTCCCTTGAAGTGGCTGATTGGGAGCTAATAGGGTGGTGCTTGAAAAATGCTCTGGGCACAGTAAAGATCTCTCATTTATTTACTCAGAACTTAGGCCACATTGCCATTCATGCTTTACAAAAAAGAAAAAAAAAGCAGAAAACAAACAATAAAAAAAGTGGACAAGATCTA
>NW_027546702.1:0-619 GCF_008692635.1 Crocuta crocuta
TCTGGCTCCTGTGCCTCTGTCCAGCACTCCTCCTACGCTTCTCCCACAGATCTCTACTAATCCCTCTCTCTTCCTGTCTGTGGTGCTCCCCCCTCTCCACAGGCTTCCTCCTGACCTCCCATCACCCCGATCTTGAGGCTTCTTCACACCCCACCTTGGGCTCCCCGTCTCCCTGTTTCCCTAGGCGGCCTCTCCATCTCCCAGCTCCCGCCATCTCTCCTCACCCAGCACCAGGCGCTGCCCCAAGCCTCTACTCACAGCTGTGGGTCTTCTTTGCGGCCAGCAGCTCTGGAAAGAAAAGAGAGGGGGTCGGGGCCAAAAGTTGAAGACCACACGCACCAGGAACACCGCCCCATCACCGGCCCTGTCCCAGCCCCTTCCTTTCTCCCGAACCGAACCGGGTGTCTGAGCAGAAGGTGGGCCCACCCTCCACAGCTCCCCTGTCTTTATTCTGTGCCCTTCGGGTCCTTGGAAGTGCTGGGCTTCCTGCTGCCTCTGGGAGCCCCCAGACCATTCCTTCTCCCTTCTCCCAGGATGCCCTTCCCTGACACCCTGGTCATTGCGGTCAACTTCCCGTCATCCCTCCAGTTTCCAGTTGGAGAAGCTGTCTGTGCCCCTC
>NW_027546703.1:0-620 GCF_008692635.1 Crocuta crocuta
AAGTCTGATCACCGGATATCATGGAGTCTGGCAAGATGGCCTCTCCCAAGAGCATGCCGAAAGATGCACAGATGATGGCACAAATCCTGAAGGATATGGGGATTACAGAATATGAGCCAAGAGTTATAAATCAGATGTTGGAGTTTGCCTTCCGATATGTGACCACAATTCTAGATGATGCAAAAATTTATTCAAGCCATGCTAAGAAAGCTACTGTTGATGCAGATGATGTGCGATTGGCAATCCAGTGCCGTGCTGACCAGTCTTTTACCTCCCCTCCCCCAAGAGATTTTTTATTAGATATTGCAAGGCAAAGAAATCAAACTCCTTTGCCATTAATCAAGCCATATTCGGGCCCCAGGTTGCCACCTGATAGATATTGCTTGACTGCTCCAAACTATAGACTTAAGTCTTTACAAAAAAAGGCATCTACTTCTGCGGGAAGGATAACAGTTCCCCGGTTAAGTGTTGGTTCAGTTACCAGCAGACCAAGTACTCCCACGCTTGGCACCCCAACCCCACAAACCATGTCTGTGTCAACTAAAGTAGGGACTCCAATGTCCCTAACAGGGCAAAGGTTTACAGTACAGATGCCCACTTCACAGTCCCCAACTGTAAAA
>NW_027546704.1:0-620 GCF_008692635.1 Crocuta crocuta
CAAGACCATCTCTGTGTGGGGCTGCATGGTCCAGATGTTTTTTATGCACTTCTTCGGGGGTGGAGAGATGTCTCTTCTGATAGCTATGGCCATAGACAGGTATGTTGCCATCTGCAAACCCTTGCACTATCAGACCATCATGAATCGCAGGGTGCTCATTGTGTTTCTACTGCTCTCGTGGGCGATTGGGTTCACACATACCACAAGCCAGATGGTTTTCACTGTAGGTTTACCTTTCTGTGGTCCCAATGTTGTGGATAGCATTTTCTGTGACCTTCCCCTGGTCATCAAGCTTGCCTGCACTGACACCTATGTCCTAGAGCTCTTGGTGATTGCAAACAGTGGACTCCTGTCCCTGATCTGCTTCATTCTCCTGCTCATATCCTACACGGTCATGCTGGTCACCATCGGGCAGCACTCCTCCAGTGCATCCTCCAAGGCAGTGTCCACGCTGTCTGCTCACATCACTGTGGTCACTCTCTTCTTTGGTCCCGCTATCTTCATCTATGCTTTCCCATTCAAGAGTTACTCTGCAGATAAGTTTCTTTCTGTATTTTACTCTATAATCACTCCTCTCCTTAATCCAATTATTTATACCCTGAGGAATCAGGAAATGAAAG
>NW_027546705.1:0-620 GCF_008692635.1 Crocuta crocuta
CACAGCTCGCCGCCCGTTCCCCGTAAAAAATAGCCCGCCCTGGTTTCACTCCTCTTGTGTTGTGGCATTTACGAAACGTCTGTGGACCCTCCTGTGCCTGGGGGACACGGGAGAACGAGGAAGACGCCCAAGAACAGAGACGAAGCCCTGCACTGGATAGTGTAGGGCTTCCCACGGGTGTCCCTTCAGGCTCTGAGACGGAGCGAGCGACGCAGGCGGTAGGAATGGCCCAGGGGAATGAATGAAGAAAGTGGGGCCGGGCCCGCAAGGCTCCGACCCCGAGCGCGATGCTCGTCTGTACCTAGTCTAGAAAACCGTCTACAATACAGTTCCGCGGTGAACTCTAAAGAGTTGAGCTCAAAACGACCTTTTTGAAGGGAGGAACTGCGCACAAAACAAGAGAGTAAAGTAAATAAGACCAGGGGAGTGGGTTCCAGAGAGACACACACAGCTCACAGCCGTGGGGGGAAACGAGCGGTCCCAGGCCTTCAAACAAGAAACTAGCACGGAGCCAAGCATGTATCTCCACGGCGCCTGCGGCGGCACAAGAGACCGAAGCCCGCCCAAGCCACTGGGTCGCCCGAGAAGCCTCCACCAGCGGGCGGTTACAGTTCACGAGA
>NW_027546706.1:0-620 GCF_008692635.1 Crocuta crocuta
GTGCTCCAGCTGGCATCGAGGCAGCGCTAGCTTGTGGCATAACATCAACCTTGACCATAGAACTTGTGCTGGAGCTAAAGCTGGAGCTGTCTTTATCTTGGCTGTTGAATCATTGTCAGACCTGAAGTTGATTCCAGCCTTGAAGCTGGCTTGACCTCTGGTGCTAGAGCTGGCTCTGGCTCTGGATCCAGTGCCGGCTCTAGTTCTGAGCTGCTAACGTACTGGCTGTAAGAGTGGATCAGATGCAGAGGCCGGTGACAGCATTGACTCTGAGTCGGAGCTTTGGCTGGAGGTGGCTGGCTCTGCAGATCTCGCAAGCCCTTGAGCTGGCGCAGGAGAAGGCTCTCGGGTGGGAGCTGCTGTTGATGCTATAAGAGCCTTGATAAGAGTTAACATCACATCATAGGATGTAAGTTCCAGGGTATGAAAGCAAAGTGTGGGCATCACGTAAGAAGGTCGCACCGTCCCTGGGCAGAGGATTTGTATGCTCTGAGCTGTACACAGACAGCTCTGCCATGTTTGGAGGGAGAATGACGTTCTTACTCTCTTTATCTGGAAATTAAACTACAGAACTGCGACTAACACAGCGCTACCATATCTTCCCATTCCCACTTTAGAGT
>NW_027546707.1:0-620 GCF_008692635.1 Crocuta crocuta
GGGAGTGGCTCCCAGGGCTGGCGCAGGGGGCTGTTTGCGCGCTCGCGGGTCCCGGGTGGGCTCTGCGCTCGTCCGGGCACTGCCCGCGGGGCTCGGGGTGTGCGGGACTGTGTGCGTGCGCGCGCGTGTTTGTGGCGAGGGGCCGCCGGCTGTGTATCTGCGTATGCGCTGGGCCGTCATTGTGCCTGCCCCGGGCGCGGGGCGCGGGCCTGCCCCGGCGCAGTCCCTCCTGCGCGGGGATGTTTTCCAAACAGGCTTCCTGCGGAGACTGGCTCTGCTGCAGCCCCAGCCGGAGGGGGGAGCGCCGCCCCCACAGGCCTCCAGAGACCCGGGCGGCCCTGGGACTGCAGACAGACACCTGAGGGAGGGAGGAGGCGCGCACCCGGGAGGGGTCCAGAGGCCCGCCCGCCCGGCGAAGCCAAGATGGGGAGACTAAGGCAGATGGATGGGGAGGGCAAGGTGGCCAGACAGGCGGACATGAGAAGGAGGGTGGGAAGAGAGACGGCGAAAAGGACAGCCCCGGGAGGACAGAGAGTCATTGAGGAAAAAGACAGACAGACAGAGGCCCAGACCTGCAAAGGGGCTGAATGATTAAGACAGATAGATTCCAAGAACCCGAC
>NW_027546708.1:0-621 GCF_008692635.1 Crocuta crocuta
GTGTGCACATGATATGAGAGGGTGGGCAGGAGACCAAGAGGGAGAGAGAGAATCCCATGCAAGCTCCACACTGTCATCACAGAGCCCAACATGGGGTTATAAACACAAACCTCAAGATCGTGATCTGAGCCAAAATTAAGAGTCGGATGCTTAACTGACTGAGCCATGCAGGTGCCCCTCAATATTTTCTTAAATACCGAAAACTTGTCATTATGTCATAGTTATCTCACTGATGATATGAAAGCATTTTGAAGAATACGTAGTAGGCATTTTTCCATCTGCAAATTTAACTTTCATGGTTTTGATGATTTGTGAGAGATCCTGGATGACCATGACATGTAGCAATTTGTAATTTTGCTAAGGCACTAATTTGAATCACCCCCACTGTGAGCTAGTGTTTGGGAAATTGCTCATTTAGGTGGTGAATGAGCCAGAGCCTGCATTTTGATGTTAGTTTGTCATTCACTAGTGTTTTTCATAAATATGAGATGGTTCTTGAAAGTCTCAGGACAAATGCCAAGAGTCTATTATATAGCTCAGTGCCATCAGGTATTAGAATTACAACACGCAAAAATGCATATTGCCTCCCATAATGCAAATAAACCTCACTGGGATAATCCT
>NW_027546709.1:0-621 GCF_008692635.1 Crocuta crocuta
CATTTAAATCTTGTGATTAAAATTCTGTCCAAGTAAAGGGAACTTGAGGACCCCGAGAGTAAGCAATAGGTAGTGTCATTTACTCTAAAAATGCAGAATTAAGATTCACGAGCGCACTGGGAGTGAGATCGGTTAACTCAGGGACTGAGATCATGTTCCCCTCAAGGGCCTGACCGTGCGCCTGGCCCAGAGCACCGCTCACGGAGCCGCTGAGGCCGGCGCTCCCAGCCGGGCCGGAGAAGTCACCCGATGTGTCCGAGCGAGGACAGGCGGAGTGGCCGGTCCTTGGCAGGCACATGGGGATTGTGCCCAGAGGCCATCCCGGGTGGGGGTGTAACCACTTCCGGGAGCCACCCGGGGCCCTCCTGCCACCAGCTGCAGCCTCCAAGGCCACACAGCCCATTTAGAGGGTGGCCCCGACTAATGGCCACTTAAAAATGCATGACCACGGCTCCTGCCAGTTCCTGGGCGGCGTTCGGAGGATCGATCCTCAAGGTCCCTCTGGAAGGGCCGAAGGAGCCCCGGAATCAGCATCTCCCTCAGTCCACCTCTGCCTTCTCTTCCCCTCCCCCGCTCCCCGGGGGGCAGATGCCGCCACCCTGAGCTGTCACAAGTTTTAGC
>NW_027546710.1:0-621 GCF_008692635.1 Crocuta crocuta
ATCTTTAAACTAAAAAAAAAAAAAAGAAAGAAAAGAAAAGAAAAAAAATAAACTCCGTTAAAGAGACAGTGCGCTGTCTCCCGGCCTGCAGGGGAAACTTTACGAGGCAGAACTTGCTTGGTGGTATTTGAAGTTGTTCAGGCTCCGTTAATCCGGGGCCTTCGCCGCGGCTCCGACTCTTCTAAGTGGATGCGATCGGGCACAGGGACTCGAGTGCGTGTCGCCGCGGGGCACCAGGCGCGGGCCCGCTCGCTCGCTGCTCCCCCCTGACCCCGTCGCCTGTGGCCCCATGCGTGCCCACGATACCGAACACGCCATCGCGGCTGATCTCTGGTTGCGCTCTCCTCTGCGTCAAACATAGTCTTAAGAGAGGAGCCCAGAGGAGACCTCGGAGCAGCCCCTGCCCCACGATACGGTCCAGGACACGATGGGCCGGGCTCCCCGCCAAGCCGACTCTGGGTGGACTTCACGCTTTGGACTGCAAGCTAGCGGCCACTGGCCTGCAGCGCCTCGACGCTGTGGGCCTTTCCACCCGCAGAGAGAGGGCACCGTGGCGTGTCGCGGACCCGGGTCCACATCTTGTCCCTCCGGCTCCTTCTGTGACTCGTGGGCAACACTTCG
>NW_027546711.1:0-617 GCF_008692635.1 Crocuta crocuta
AGGCTCCAGGCTCTGAGCTAGCTGTCAGCACACAGCCCAACGCGACTCTAGAAACCACGAACCACGAGATCATGACCTGAGCTAAAGCCAGATGCTTAACCAACTGGGCCACCCAGGCACCCCTCAAAATAAATATGAAAACTTAAAAAACTGAAGAAGAAGCTTGTACTTCCTTAGAGGTATGAATTCATATTGAAAAACATTCCTTCCTGGAGAAAGCAAATGATTACTGAGAGAGGCAGCCATACCTAGCAGCCAACTCCAAAGGACTAGTTCCTGTCTTTCTTGAAGCATGGAGTTCTGTTTATTCACCTGTTTCTGGCTGCATATCTGATTTCATTAAAAATCTTTACACATAAATATGTTTATCCTTAAAAAAAGAGTATAAGTAATTTTATAATTTATGAAGTCAAAAGAATAAAATACTTAAGACCATAGATTATAAGAACAATCTCCATGCAAGATGTCTTCAATTTAAGGATTTTTTTAAAAGATCAAAAAAGATTAAAGATATAAAAGGGGGGAGGAATGAGCTAACAATACACAGAATATCACCAGAATTTGCATTATTCTTTTTTTTTAACATTACAAATAGTTTATTGTCAAATTAGTTTCCA
>NW_027546712.1:0-621 GCF_008692635.1 Crocuta crocuta
CGAGCTGTCAGCACAGAACTCAACACCAGGCTCAAACTCACAAACTGCGACCTGAAGCCAGTCAGAGGCTTAACCCACGTAGCCACCCAGGTGCCTCAAACCTTATTTTTGAGAAAGAGAGAAAAAGTATGCTAGCACACAAGGGTGGTGGCAAGGGCAGAGAGAGGGAAACAGAGGATTCTAAGCAGGCTTCCTGTTGACAGCAGAGAGCCCAAAGTGGGGCTCGCACCCACCAACCATGAGATCATGATCTCAGCCAAGATGGACATTCAACCTACTAAGCCACTCAGGTGACCCTCACTTCATTATTTTTTTTCCCACTTATTTCATTATTAATCCTCTCCTTTCTGTTGGCTAAAATGTTTTATAACAAAACTCACATTTCATGTCATTTCATCCCCACGTACGTAAGTAGGCATCTCTAAAAACACCTACATTTCCTTACATATGCAAAAGATATCGTCATACCTAACAAAATTATTAATAATGCCTCAGCACCATGTAATACCTAATTCATATCAAATTCTGATGGTCTGAAATTACCCAAATGGTAGATAAAGCAGACAAGATAATTTTGAAGAAAAACAGGTTATGTGCAACTTACCAGATTTCAAGACTTTT
>NW_027546713.1:0-622 GCF_008692635.1 Crocuta crocuta
AAAAAAAAAAAAAAAACAAAACAAGGTCTTCTTTGAGAGTAGCTCTGGAATCATGGGTCAAAGTGAAAATTAGGCAGAACCCACAGGCACATCTATTATCCTTAGTGTTGGCCTCTGTCTCTCTTTAGTGACCTTGACACATCCTGGTGTCTGTATGAACGGGGCAATGTACATTCAGATAGTGTCAGTGCAAAGCTGTAATGACTCCTTTGGAAACTTGTCTACAATATCCTTATTACAGATAGTTTTTCCCTTTGGCTTTCGTCTTTTCTTGATACTCTACGCTCCTGGCAAATTCCATTTTCATACTATTTTATACTTTTTCATAGAGATGATTCATTAACTATGTAACTGTGATTTACCTCTATACCTTTGCAAAGTTTCCTTATAAATATATTTTTAAAAAAGATGCTAACTCTCTTTGACACACCACAGATCCCGCTTCTGCCGCGGGAAATACTGTCGAGGACCGCTTCCGTGGCGTACAACAATCAGGTGATCCCTACAGACAATAAATTCCGTTACTTTAAAATTCACTGTGGTTCCAGCCACGTCTCGCTATTCACATCCGACCCATTCAGAGATAAGTTACTGAGGCTTGTTCACAGAACTCAGCTTTCCC
>NW_027546714.1:0-621 GCF_008692635.1 Crocuta crocuta
AAATAAATAAATAAATAAATAAATAAATGGTTTTAAAAAAGGCATATGCTTGGATCACACTGGGGGCAATTGCAGCACTTCAGAGCCTGGTCCAGCAGAGGTGACCTAAATGTCACTACGCTGTGGACCCTGAGCACATCCAGCTGCCCACCAGTGTGACCCGCTCTCACGAAACAGTGTGAAATGGAAATAAAGCTGGGACGGTGGCCCTTCAGACTGCTAGCACCATCCCCGGAAAATCGTGCTTCTTCCAAGGTTGTGAGGGCTTGTCTCGCTTCAGGAGTGGGTGGCTCCGTGTCTGGTCACACCAGCAGTGCCGCGACGTAAGGCCGAGGAAATGAAAGGACTAGGAGCTGGGGGGAAGCATAGAGACGGATTGGTTTTGAAAACTTGCTAAGTGTCACTCTATTTTGGTAGCACGTTAATCCCATTTAACTGAGCTTCTTGGTGTCTCCTCACAAACATAGAATCTATGTAGAGTTTTCTTAAATGAGTTAATGAGAAGAGCACTTTACAGTAGCGCCTGGCGCATCGTAAGGGCTGTATATGGGTTTGTTGTCGTCATGCTGTTAACTTGTGCTGAGCGGTTAAATCAACCTGCTAAAATTGATAAGGAACCTA
>NW_027546715.1:0-621 GCF_008692635.1 Crocuta crocuta
AGTTGGAATTACACAATATGTAGGCTTTCGAGATTGACTCCTTTCACTTAGTCGTATGCCTTTAAGGTTGTCCCTGTCCATGTCTTGACATGGCTTGATAGCTCATTCCTTTTTAGTCCTGAAGAATATTCCATTGTCTGGACATACCAAAGTTTATTCATCCATTCACCTCCTGAAGGACATCTTAGCTGCTGCCAAATTTGGGCAACTATGAATAAAGCTGCTATAAACATCCCTGTGCAAGCTGTGGATATAAGTTCTCAACTCCTTTGAGTAAATACCAAGGAGTGTGATTGCTGGATAAATCATAAGGTAAGATTGCATTTAGTTTTGCAAGAAACCAAAGGACCGTACTATTTTGGATCCCCGCAAGCAATGAATGAGAGTAGAAATTTGTTTTTAAATAAAAGTTCTGAAATCTGTCATCAACTAAGTAGAAACATCTCCAAGGGCCAGGAAGGTGCTAGAAAAAGATGAAGGGGTTTCTGTGAAGTATTACCTCTCTTCTAATTTATTATCAAACTATAGCATGGTCGCACGTGGGTAAAATGGTCTATTAAGTGCTTGCAAGCCTTCTTATAGGAATACTCACAACACAGTTCCCCATAATCCCTAGAGAAT
>NW_027546716.1:0-619 GCF_008692635.1 Crocuta crocuta
GCTGAAGTCAGGCACTTAACCGACTGAGCCACCCAGGCGCCCCTAGATTTCACTTTTAAAAACACAAACTCCAAGGGCGCCTGGGTGGCTCAGTTAGTTAAGCAATCGGCTCTCGCCGATCTGCTCAGGTCATGATCTCGAAGTTCATACATTCGAATCCTGCATCCAGCTCTGAGCTGGCAGCGCGGAGCCCGCTTGGGATCCTCTCTCCCTCTCTCTCTGCCTCTCCCCTGCTCTCTTGCTCTTTCTCTTTCTCAAAATAAATAAATAAACTTTGAAAAAAAAACCCAAAAACACAAACTCCAAGCTATACTTAGGAAGAGTTCCCAGATGGGGAGGCCCAGCGTGGATGCCCAGACACAGGTCCCTTCTGGGGTCTGGCCCAGAGTGACCGCACCCGTCAGGCACCCAAGAGGCCGACCCTGGTCACTCTGGCTTGCTGTGGAGACACCGGATTACAAAGGGCTGGAGATGGGTGGGGAGGCCGGCTAAAAGGGTAGGACCCCCACCCAGGCCAGGCACCTGAGAGCTATGGTGGGAACCCGCCTGGAGAGGGACAGGCGCGGGACAGACACACCGCGTCCTCGGGCTGAGAGCCTCGTACTCCTGGAGAAAGGCC
>NW_027546717.1:0-622 GCF_008692635.1 Crocuta crocuta
GTCTGTAAAATGGGGGTGATGAGTCCCTACCTCACACGAGTTAACATAGGCGAAGTGCACACCACAGTGCTGGCTGGTAGTGAGGGCTCCTGCTCTTAAAGACATGGGGATGGGGGCAGAGTGTGGGGGGCTGTGAGGGGCCTGCAGAGGGGGTATTCCCTGCCCTTCTTTCATCTACTGTGTTCCTCATCTGTGTGGTGGGACAGGGAGGCTGAACTTGGGTGTGCTAAGGGCCTCAGGTTGAAGAATGCTGGGAGAGGCCGTGGCAGGAAGGGTTGTGGCAAATGTGGAGATCTCTACATCCACCTGGAAGCTGAGCCCCAGCCTGGCCTCTGTCTGTGTGCTTCCGGTGGGGAGGCCCTGAGGCTGGCTTCTCCTCCTGCACCCGTTAAAAGGGTGGGAGGGGGGTGTCGGCTATCCTCCTGGCCTTGGATCTGGTTTGGCTCATACAACAGAGTCGGGGAGGCCCGATGACCAGCCCCCAGCCCTCTCAGTGGACGTCTGCTGCCCGTTGACTTTCACTCGGTGGTGTCCTTTTATGCACAAAAGTTTTTAAATTTTTCATTTTTTAAATGTTTTTATTTATTCCTGAGAGAGAGAGAGCATGAGCAGGGGAGGGTCA
>NW_027546718.1:0-622 GCF_008692635.1 Crocuta crocuta
GGGTGATTATTGCATTCTTCTGATTTGCCTGCACTTTGTGCAATGGATATGTAATAATACATAAAAGTTACTTACTGAAAGCGCCCAGCTTTTACACGGTTAAATCGTGAGGAAGAAGTCTGCACCGGAACCATAGAAATGCCACCACAGCACTTTCACCCGAAGCCTTGACTCAATGGCACATCACTCCTCGGGCCTGCAGGGGGTATGACTCTCCCCCCAAGAGCTCTCACATGGATCTCACCCTTTGGAAGAAACTGGCCATTTTACACTCTAAAAAAGCCAGCTGTTCTCACTCTCCTTGCACGTGGTCTCCTGCCTCCACCTTGTGTCCTCTCCATTCCCTCTGACCGAGGAACCCTCTGGCATGGCCCGGCATGCGTAACTTCTCCCCACCGGGGGTAGGCACCCAGTGGTGGCTCTCCAAGGAGTCCTCGCCTGAATTCCAGGATCCTGTAAACATGTTACCTTGCATGGCAAAGGGGACCCTGCAGGAGCAATGTAGGTTGCGGACCTGAAAATAGGGAGCGTCGCCTAGACTCTCCAGGTGGGCCCAATATGATCACGGGAGCCCTTCAGAGCAGAGAACTTTCTCCAGCTGGGGTCAGAAGAGACGTAGCTA
>NW_027546719.1:0-622 GCF_008692635.1 Crocuta crocuta
AGATCAGCCAAAAGAATCTAGAATAATAGAGGAAAAATTCTCCTCCCCGGTAGGAGAATTCAAGTTTGTACACTTGTCTCTTGTGAGGTGGGCTGGTGGTAGTCTCTGAAACTCTGATCAATACTAGCTTCCCTCTGAGAGCTCAGGATCATCAACTAGTCACCCAAAACCTCTTTAGATCACTGAACTCTATAGGAATCTGAGGAAAGCTACAAACCCTCTCACCTTCTAAATTGTGCAGTTTGGGGAATTCATGCATCTCTTAAAGCTTATTCATTGGCCTCCGAGGATCCACTCCTGTTAGAATCCCATATTTCCATGGATTAGGCATGGTAACAAAATGCAAAATAGTCATAGTAATAATACAAATATTTATTGATCATTATAAAATGATCAAAAGTGTAATTGTAAAATAAATAGTGTAAGTGTAATTCAGTAAATACTCACAACAATTCTAAGGCATAGGTGCCACAATTATTTGTGTTTTATAAATGATCAATCTGATACACATATTTATCCCAGCTTTATAATTTAGAGAAGTAAAATGACTTAGGCTAAGGTTACATGATAATAGGTTGTAAAGTTACAATTACAGCATTTCCTTAAATCTCTAGTCAAACTT
>NW_027546720.1:0-622 GCF_008692635.1 Crocuta crocuta
AAGACTCCACCCCCTCCCCAGGGACCTCAACAGGGCCTCCCTCCTCCCAGTCCCCTGCTTCCACGATAACGGCCGGAAGTCTCCACCTGATGAAGCCCCTTCCTCAGCAGGGCTCCAAGCCACCCCTGCCCCTGGTTCCCAGCCGCCTCTCCCAGGAGCCGTGGTTGCCCAAAAGCTCCCTGATCTTTCAAGACCCCAGGTATGCGCCCACCTGAGTCAGGTGCTCCCCTCCTCTGCTCACAGCCCTCAGGGCTCCCCTCCCCCTTCCCCCCAGGCATAAGCCCAGGCTCTCCCCTAGCCTACCTGCCTTGTCCCCTCCCCCCCATCACTCTGCTCCGGCCACTTGGACGGGTGTCTTCACTCTTCCAATACTGCAGGTCCAGTGCTGCCCCAGGACCTTTACACAGGCATTCCTGTTGCCTGGAGCACACCTCGTCCAGAGGGCCATTTTCTGTTTCACCACTATTCAGCAAAGCACACAAGAGGTGTTTAATGAATACCTCCTGAGTGACTAATTCATCACGGTGCCTGGAATGTGCTCCCATAGCGCCCTTCCCACCTTTCTCTGACGTTCCCACCTTTTCTGTAAGACTTCCCTGAAGCAGGGGAGCTCATTTTCCCC
>NW_027546721.1:0-622 GCF_008692635.1 Crocuta crocuta
CACCTGAGCATGTAACATTATTATCACCTTTTGAACGATAGGAAAACGAAGCCAGTGGAATGGAAGCTGACTTGCCCAAGGTGACATGGCAAGGATATGCTGGTGACAGGATTTATCCTTGGGAATCTTTCCTTGCTTAATTAAAAAAAAAAGAAAACAGTTTATTCTTTATTTTGATGGGAGAGTCCCAGATTAAAACCCACAATATGATTCTCTGATTCCCTGTTTGTGTGGACAGGATGGGGGGAGGATCCTACTTTATGTTTCCGCTCCATCTCCAGGGACTGAATGGCTGTTGGATGCTGAGACACTTCCCCTGTGAACGTGGGTCCACTTCTTGCTCTCAGTTGCCATTGACACTTCCCTGGATGCACCCCTGAATTCGGTGAGGGGGTGGAGGACACGGTGGTGGTGCAGAGCACACAAGGGCAAGGCTGAATACAAGCCAGAGAGTTGGAGCCATGGTCTGGGTCAGGTTGGGGGAACACTCTGAAATGAGAATATCTACGAATGGCCGTCCATTGGCCTTGTACCCAGGGCCCTTTTAGGAACTCTCTTGTCCTCTTCCAACAAAAACCTGAGTTCTCGTTGATGCTGGATGTGGAGGTTTACAGAGGATCAA
>NW_027546722.1:0-622 GCF_008692635.1 Crocuta crocuta
AGCGGGTGGAAAATTCTAGATGTTGGGCTGGAAGCCTCGGGTGGTCCCACATCAGCCTGCATGGCTTGGGGAGAAGGGCGGTTTAGTTCTCAGTGATTCCAAGTCGGAAACTAGGAGAAAATTGCAGACGAGGTTTGGGAGACTTGTTGCCAGACATTGGAAGAACCTGGAAGGACGCAGCCCTTGTACAGTTTGCAGTGAACAGGGTTAGAGTCCAATATCCACACACCTGTGTGGTGAGTCAGCATTGTTCCCTCTAAATTAAGCACCCCAAATATGTGTTAAAGGTCTCCAGCATCACTCCTTCATGACTTGAGTTGCATATTCTGTGATGCCCGTACTGCATGTCGGGGCTGAGGACTGAGGTGCTGAGTCCCCTTGTCCTTTGCCCGTCCCTGTCCGTTGTGGGATTTCTTTACAACGACTGCAGGGAGCTCTGTGTGCGGAGAGGACTGTTTGCAACTACTCAGTTCATTGTAAATGCTGAAATCATAAATATGAAAACCTAAATTGTTCCCCTAATTTCCAACTATTGGGCAGGCGAGACCGATTTGTTTGCAGAGTAAATGCATTCTCTGATTCTTGGCCTGGTTTTTGTTTGTTTGTTTGTTTGTTTGTTTGT
>NW_027546723.1:0-622 GCF_008692635.1 Crocuta crocuta
TGTCTGATTTGCTCATCACTATATCTACAGAACCTATTAGGGTCTAGCACCTAAGAGGGACTCAACAGATGTTTGCAAAAAGCAGAAAGGTACTGCTTTGAATTTTGCATCAGAATCACTGTTGACAAAGGTCCCTCAGAAGATACTCTTGGAATTGCTGCTTTGGGCCAGTGGAGTCAGTGATGTTTCTTAGGCCAAGGAAGGAAAAGACGATAGCAATCATTACATCATTTGTGAGATGAGTTGCCCGGTGAAGGTCTAGGCTCCTTCAAGAATCTTGATAGCCCCAGTGGAAGGGAGGGAGGTGAGGAAGACTCCCCACAGAGGAGGTCAAATCCCAGGGCAGTTGAACTTGAGGGATGTTACCCCAAGGGGCTTAAGCAAGAAGAAAATCCCCAAATGGTGCACAAGTAGTATCGCCATGAGTTGAGTGTCAGAAAAACAGGAAAGTGTACATGTTGGGAGATTATGTAGCAAGATGGCAGAACAGAGATCTCGTAGGACCTTCATGAATTAAACACACTGACTGAATGAACAGGTGACGGTATTAGACGTAAGGAGCATTCAGGGTCACAGATTTAGGAAAAACATGAACAACAAGGTAAAATCAAGGGTGCTGGGG
>NW_027546724.1:0-622 GCF_008692635.1 Crocuta crocuta
AGCTCAGAAGGCTCGAGGCGTGCATTCTGTATTTTCTTCCAGTCTGCCAGCCAGGGAAAGTCCTCTCAGTCCCTGGGGGGAAGGACCTAGAGAATGTTGAAAGAGCTTGTCTTACTTTCCTGGGGCTGCCGTAACCAAGAACCACACACGTGGGGTGAGGGGCGGGGGGAGGCGCTTAAATAATGGAAATTTATGGTCTTCCAGTTCTGGAGACCGAAAGTCCAAGATCAAGGTTTCTTCTGAAGGCTTCTGCGAAGGACAGTCTGTTCCCTGCCCTTTTCCTAGCTTGTGGCAGTTTGCTCGCAGTCTTTGGTGCTCCTTGGTGTTCCCTGGCCTGTGGAATTGTCATCTTGATCTCTTGCTTTTTTCTTCCTGTGGGTGTTTTCTCACTTTGCCTGTCTGTTACTAAACTTCCTCTTTTTATAAGGACGTTATTTGTATTGGCCTTATCTGAACTGATAGCATCTGCAATGACCCTATTTCCAAATAAGATCACTTTATGAGATATTGGGGGTTAGGACTTTGACATTTGAAGTTAGGGAAACATAACTCAGAATTGAGGTCTAGGGGCACCTGGGTGGCTCCGTCGGTTGAACGTCTGACCCTTGGTTTCGGCACAGGT
>NW_027546725.1:0-621 GCF_008692635.1 Crocuta crocuta
CAGACATTTCTCCAAAGAAGACATCCAGATGGCCAACAGATATATAAAAAGATGCTCAACATCACTTATCATCGGGAGAATGCAAATCAAAACCACAAAAAGATAACACCTCATACTTGTCAGAATGGCTAAAATCAAAAACACGAAAAACAAGTGCTGACGAGGATGTAGAGAAAAAGGAAGGCTCTTGCATTGTCGGTGGGAATGCAAACTGGTGCAGCCACTGTGGAAAACGGTATGAATGTTCCTCAAAACATTAAAATTAGATCCATATGATCTACCATATGGCTCCAATGATTCCTCTACTGGGTATTTACCCAAAGAACGCAAAAACACTAATTTGCAAAGATCTATGCACCCCTATGTTTACTGCAGCATTATTTACAGTAGCCAAATTAAGGATGCAATTGAAATGTCTACTGACAGATTAATGAATAAGGAAAGAATGGTATATATACACAATGCAATATTACCGTTCCAGTGATAACAACCTATGAAATCTTGCTATTTGCAACAACACAGATGGATCTAGAAGGTTATGCTAAGCAAAATAATTCAGTCAGAGAAAAGACAAATACTAGAAGATTCCACTGCTACATAAAATTTAAGAAACAAAACAAA
>NW_027546726.1:0-622 GCF_008692635.1 Crocuta crocuta
ACCGGGGGGGGGGTCACAGGGGACCGGGGCAGGGTCACAGGGGACCGGTGCGGGGCCGCTAGGTCAGAAGAAAGGCCAACGGAGGGTGCTGGGGAGATGAGGAGGACCTGGCCTGGGTGCTGGGAAGGAGCAGCCAGCAGGTGGGGGTTGGGATAAGGCTCCCGAGGAGGTGCTCCAGACTGGGTGGTGCTCCCAGGCTAGGAGGTGCTCCAGACTGGGTGGGGCTCGCAGACAAGAAAGTGATCCAGACTGAGAGGTGCTCCCAGACAAGGAAGTCCTCGAGACTAGGAAATGCTCCAGACTAGTAGGTGCTCCCAGATGAGGAAGTGCTCCAACAAGGAAGTCCGCCGACAGCCGCCTGCATCTGGGCGGGAGGACGTAGAGGCAGAGCAGCCGGGCCAGGCAGCCGAGGGGTCTGGGGACACAGGGTGGGGGCAGAAACCTGGGTCCCGCCCTCAGCCGTCTCTGAGCAGCCATGCCTGGAAGGCCAGCTGAGGCCAGGGCCGTGTCGACGGCTGCCCCGGCTCCCGCGCTCTGCCTACTGCCCTGACCGTTGTGCCTGGCCTGGCCGAGGGCTCCCATGCTGCCGGTGGCGGCTGTCATCTGACCGCTGACCCCACCC
>NW_027546727.1:0-622 GCF_008692635.1 Crocuta crocuta
CTCCCTTGCATTAGTGAGCACAGGGCCATGTGTGTAACTGATGATTAATAAATGTTTTTTAAAGAAAATAAGTGGAGGAGGGAGCTGGCATGATTAATGTTGTTTCCTGTGGGCATACATCAGGCACTAACCAGTTGACAGAAGAAACAAGGTACTGTCCTTAGTGCAGATGGATGGGAGTCCTTACCAGTGAGTCCTAGGGACAGGCCAGTGTGGAGCCACTGCTGGCATCCAGGGATTCTTCTAGTAGCGGCATTTCAGGCACAAAGGGTGAAATGTGAACTTTGATGGCCCCAAGTTCCTTTTCCAAAGGATCCTTGTCCGGCCCATCTTCCTCAGACCCTCACAAACTGTATGAGTTTCCTCTAGCTGCTGTAACAAATTATAGTCTTAGTGGCTTAAAAGAAGACACATTTATTATTTTACTGTTTGGGAGATCAGAAGTCCAAAATGGGTTTCATTCAGTGCAAATCAAGGGCTCAGCAGGGCTGTGTTCCCTCTGGAGGTTCTACAGATTGTAGGGGAGAATCGCTTCCTTGCCTTCTCCAGCATCCAGAGGCACCCCGTCCCTTGGCTCATGGCCCCACACCAATCCAACCTCTATCTCTGACTCTGACCCCCC
>NW_027546728.1:0-622 GCF_008692635.1 Crocuta crocuta
CTCCACAAACTGAGTGCCTTAGACTGGAATGTGTCACCTCATAGTTCTGGAGGCCAGAGACGGCGGTGTGGGCAGGCCGTGTGCCTTCAAGGGCACGAGGGAAGGGCTTGCTCCCCGCGGGCCTCCTTGCTTCTGGTCATTCCTTGGCTTGTGGCAACACTGTGACTCCAACCTTCACGTGGCCTTCTCCCCATGTGTGTGCTTGTGTCCACATGGCCCCCTTTTTAGGAGGACACCAGGTGTGTTGAGGTAGAAGTCCACCCTACTCTGGTATGACTCCATCTTAACCCGTTACCTCTGCAGGGGCCTGTGTACAAGCAAGGCCACAATCTGGAGCACTAGGAATTAGGACTCCACCTACATGGGAATCTGGGGAGGGGCACAATCAGCCCCTAACACTATACACGAGGACTCATTCCCTGGGCCTCCTGTGCTCCCTCCCCTGCTCACTTTATGGAGCCCTCCTGCGCCACGGCACACCTTCCCGATGGTCAGGGCTGGGTGCGCAGGCGCCGCTTGCATGGAGTTAGGGGGATTCCGGCCTTAACCAGAAGCCAGAGAAGGCCACCTCCAGTGAATCTCTGGGTCTCAGGGGTCAGGCTCTCCACTTACCCACCCTGGG
>NW_027546729.1:0-622 GCF_008692635.1 Crocuta crocuta
CTCTGACATGAATGCATAACACATGGAAAAGTAATAATGAATGTGTAACCTAAATTACTTACCAATGAAGTAACAGGAGGTCTGCACTATCTTTTCACAGGAGTGAAAACACCTTACGTTGCCATGGATGTACATTCTTGCCCTTCCCAAAGATGGGGGTTCCTCCTGGGAGTGAGATCCTAAGAGAATCAGACAGAGTGTACTGGAATGACCATATCTAGAAATTAGACAGGGACCTGGTGAGCTGCAAAAGCCAGGTGGGACTCTCGGGTGTGTGCCCTGTGACCAGTAGAGGGTGCTGTGCTACAACCCTTTGGTTCCCCCTCAACTGCTTAATGGAGGCCATTCAGTCATAGGAGCCAGGGCCTGTGTGCTGGGCTCTGTGATCCCTGCTGGAGCCTCAGCAGCTGTGTCCCCTCTGTCCTGGCAGAGTCTCTTGAGCACGGACCTGTGTGTTGTGTCAGCAGGTGCTTCATCCCAGGACTCTCCCCAGGGATGAAGACAACCCCCATCCTCCTCAGGGTATGGTGTGGGCTGAGCTCCATCACCAGGGCTCAGGGGAGCACTAGGCAGCCAGTGGGTGAAGCCCATTTGCATGGACAGCCCCTCATGTGGCAGGGGG
>NW_027546730.1:0-622 GCF_008692635.1 Crocuta crocuta
CTCAAGCTTTAACTGGGTCTAGGGATACCACTGCATATCACATTTCCAAGACTGGCTTCCACCAACACAATGCCAGGAAAGCAGTGGGTTTGATTCCTGTGTTATCTTATCAGATATGAAGCCATTTACTCTCACCCTTCTCCTTCCTGTTCCTGCTGTCTGGGATGTGAATGCGGAGGGTTTCTAGTTTGCCAATATCCCTAAGAAGGAATGGACCACAACCATCCAACAGCAGAGCAATGTCTCCAGACTCTTACAGCAGAAAAATCTTCATTATTATTTAATATTAATTAAGCCATTCTATTTTGGAGTGTCTTTTTTAGAGTAGCTTAACTTTTCCCACCCATGGCCTACAGAGGAGTTTGGGCTTTTTCCTGTAAAGTCACGTGGCCCTTGGAGCAGCACCAAAAGCATCACTTGGCAACTTATCAAAACTGAACAACCTTGGACCCACCACAGACCTACTGAGCCAACAATACAGGGTGGACTTGGCAACTGATGTTTTCAGCCAACACTACAGGCGATCAGGCTAAAGTTTGAGAACCACTGTTAAAGAGAATAGGGAGACGTAGAGTCTCTAAACAGAAAATGTACCTGGTTTTATAGATTCTAATTAATTTCC
>NW_027546731.1:0-623 GCF_008692635.1 Crocuta crocuta
AAAAAAAAAAAGATGATACAAGAATGAATGGGGAAAACCTGAGGGGAAGTCCCAGAGTAGGTAAAAGGGAATAGAGGCCAATGATTAAGTAGGGAAACTCACCTTGGTTGAGAATACAATAGTTTGTCCATTATAACAGGAAGCCAGACAGAAAACATGAGTACAAATACAGGTAGGTTGGTAGATGAAAATATTCAATGGTATTTATACTTCCTTTTTTATTGCCAACAGAATAAAAGTCAAACATTGGGTAAGAAGGGATGGGTCAGGGAGACTGGAGGGTTGGTTTTAGAGAGAGAAAGTATGAAATACTCAGGAATACATAAAGGCAAATTGATTGGAGATACATATTAGAACTGTTGAGCAATAATGACAGCATGCATGAAATTTCTAGTTGTAAATATAAAGTGAGACCAGTTAGCAAGACTGTGTTTTGCTCTATCTACATTCAGCTGCTTAGGTGTAAAGAAGATGGAAATTTGGATTTAACTGGGGGCTGGAATGCTTTTTTTCCCAGTAAAAAGAGAAAGATGGAAAGGAGCTTGGGAGTGTTTAGAAGTAGATGATCATGGTAAGGAAACACAGAATCTAAGCTGGGTGAGAACAACAGTGATAAGAGATAG
>NW_027546732.1:0-623 GCF_008692635.1 Crocuta crocuta
CACCTTCGCTATCGGGTTATTTCTGGGATGATTCGGTGCTTAACTCCTGGCCGCACAGACTCCCAGGTCTGCAGAAATTGTGCAAGCTACGCCTTATCTTTTGGGTACATTTGTTGGCCGATAAGATCTGTACCCTTGTCTTCGGGTACGTGCTGAGGCCAGCTCACATCGGCTCAGGAGAAGCAATTGTTCCCACCATGGGCTTATTTACACCACGGAAATTGGCATGTGCTATAAACCAGAGTTCTCTGTTTCTGAAGAGTTGATGGATCAGCCATCGACAGGTTGTTTCCAGCTAAAATTCTGATGGCCACTGAATATCCCATCTCATCCCCGTCTCTAGCTGAGAAGATTTAATAATCGTCTTTCTACAGTGAAGCATCGAAAAGAGATGAAGGGATGGTTCAAAGTCCTACATCTATGGGGTGACACATCCGGGAGCCGGACTTCCGATTTCATGTTCAAAATAAAGCACATGACCACTTTTCTTTTTTGAAAGTGAAGATTTAAAGACAGACTCCACCAAAAAGCAAGCAAACTCGCAAACAAAAACCATCCAGACCTCCACAGTACCCGAGGGACACTTGCCTGGGCTAAACTCAGCCAAATCACCCCGTGTCTTG
>NW_027546733.1:0-623 GCF_008692635.1 Crocuta crocuta
ACAGAAACAACTCCCAGAAGGGAGAATAAGATGGAAAAAGTAAACAAAAAGAAAAGTACAGCGTTAATCCAGGAGGCCAATAGTCAAATAGAGTTCCTAAAGACAATAACAGAAAAATCTTATCCAGAACTGAAGAACACAAATCTTTAGATTAACACAGTTCACTAAATGCCCCAAACACTTGGGGGGTGGCACAACCCATGCATTAGGAAATCTTCGAAATTTAGGGATAAAGCAAACATCCTAGAAGCTTCCATTATAAAGAAAAAAATGACCTAAGGTTACCCACAATGGATTGAGCATAAGAAGAGTACAGGGAGCTAGAAATATGGACAGATGCCTTCCAGCATCTGAGTCAAAGTAATTCTCAACTCAGAATTCTATACCCAGCCAGGCTGTCAATGCACACAAGAGGAGAATAAGCTGTTTTCACACGTGCACAGTGGCTCAGGGTATTAGCAGAGGATGCGCACCAACAAAATCAGGGAATGAATCATTATGGAGGAAGAGTTAAGAAACAGGACTCAGGGAGAGAGCGGCAGAGAGTCTCAGGGCTGTAGCCACGTGCAGGCACGGAAGGCAGCCAGAACAGATGGACAGAGTTGAGACGTCTCCACGCAGAA
>NW_027546734.1:0-622 GCF_008692635.1 Crocuta crocuta
CTGCTCATGCTCTGTCTCTCTCTCTCTCTCAAAAACAAATAAATGTTAAAAAAATAAATCAATAGTATAAAAATGAATAATTCAATAGATATGACAACAAGCTGATTATTTGAGATGAAGTGAAGTTGTATTCCTACTTCATGATTTATACCAAATAAATTCCTTGTGGATTAATGACCACAAGGGAAGTGATAACTTGTAGAAAATATTTGTATCATAGACGTGTTATATTCTTAACAGAATCTCAGATCTCTCAGAAAGAGATCTCCTGAATAAGAAAATGCAAAACACCCAATAAAAAGTGACCAAAAGACATAAGTAGGTAATGACAAAAGAAAAGGCAAATATTCAAACTCATGAGACATGAGATCAATTCAATAACAACATACCATTTCTCACCTACAAGACTGGGAAATATTTTAAAAGCTATAATACTTATGGGTGGTCAAGTCAAGGTGAAATGGAAGACGTATAGGGCTGAGGAGTATAAACTAATAGATATCACTATGGAGAGTATTTGATGCTCTTAAACTTGTAGGAAAATATCCGAGGAAATCATCTCAGATGAAGAAAAAGAAATTAAGAATGAGGATGTCAGAGGTGTGATAGTTACAATGGTGAA